>NC_084634.1:9700408-9750408 GCF_033978795.1 Nerophis ophidion | reverse complement strand
CTCATCCCGTGGGGTCAAAATGATCATGAGAACTGTGACCAAAAATCCCAGAACCACACGGGGGGACCTGGTGAATGACCTGCAGAGAGCTGGGACCAAAGTAACAAAGGTTACCATCAGTAACACACTACGCCGACAGGGAGTCAAATCCTGCAGTGCCAGATGTGTCCCCCTGCTTAAGCCAGTGCATGTCCAGGCCCGTCTGAAGTTTGCCGGAGACCACATGGGAGAATGTCATGTGGTCAGATGAAACAAAAAAAATAGAACTTTTTGGCATAAACTCAACTCGTCGTGTTTGGAGGAAGACGAATACTGAGTTGCACCCCAAGAACACCACACCTACTGTGAAGCATGGGGGTGGAAACATCATGCTTTGGGGCTGTTTTTCTGCTAAGGGGACAAGGACGATTGATCCGTGTTAAGGAAAGACTGAATGGGGCCATGTATCGTGAGATTTTGAGCTTTGAATGGTTGACCAAATACTTATTTCCCACCATAATTTACAAATAAATTCTTTAAAATTCCTACAATGGGAATTCTTGGATTTTTTCCCCCCACATTCTGTCTCTCACAGTTGAAGTGTACCTATGATGAAAATTACAGACCTCTGTCATCATTTTAAGTGGGAAAACTTGCACAATTGGTGGCTGACTAAATGCTTTTTTGCCCCACAGTATATATATATATATATATATACATATATATAGTATATTTATGTATATATGTTCAGTTTAACTGTCCAGTTATGATTGATTGAATGCCCTGAGAATAAAACTGGACTTTTTTTTGTAATTGCCATAAAATTACGTGCACAATTTTGTTAATTTATTGCCAAAAACATTTATATTTTATAGACATTTTCAAAGTAGAATATTGTCCTTGGGGCCCTTTGGAACCTCATGGGGGACCCGTGAAATCTGTGCCTCTCAAGACCTCACTGTTGGTTTTGTACGCTCACGTTACTTCTCAACTCGTCAAAGTCGATGCTAATCGACCCGTTTCTTCTCCTTTTTACTGCATGTGAAAGCAAAAGTGAGTCCGCAAATAACCGAATCGTAAAGGGGTGGCATAGCTCGGTTGGTAGAGTGGCCGTGCCAGCAACTTGAGGGTTGCAGGTTCGATTCCCGCTCCCGCCATCCTAGTCACTGCCGTTGTGTCCTTGGGCAAGACACTTTACCCACCTGCTCCCAGTGCCACCCACACTGGTTTTTAATGTAACTTAGATATTGGGTTTCACTATGTAAAGCGCTTTGAGTCACTTGAGAAAAGCGCTATATAAAAATAATTCACTTCACACTAAAGCGGACTCGAAAATTAAATCTGATTTGGTCAAATCTGCAGACGTCTGTGAAAAATATCGTCCACCTGAGCAGCAGGAGGGGTCCTAACAGTATTGAGCAGAAGGGGTCACAGCAGCTCCACGTGAAAGAAGAGGAGCCACAGCCCCCCCACTTTAAAGATGAAGAAAAACAGCGGTAGAGAGTTGTAGAAAGGATTGGAAACTCAAGATAGCCATTTCTTTACAAGTGTATGTAAACTTTTGACCACAACTGTACAGAATAGAATAGAAAATACAAACCCCGTTTCCATATGAGTTGGGAAATTGTGTTAGATGTAAATATAAACGGAATACAATGATTTGCAAATCATTTTCAACCCATATTCAGTTGAATATGCTACAAAGACAACATATTTCATGTTCGAACTGATAAACATTTTTTGTTGTTGCAAATAATCATTAACTTTAGGATTTAATACCAACAACACGTGACAAAGAAGTTGGAAAAGGTGGCAAAAAATACTGATAAAGTTGAGGAATGCTCATCAAACACTTATTTGGAACATCCCACAGGTGTGCAGGCTAATTGGGAACAGGTGGGTGCCATGATTGGGTATAAAAACAGCTTCCCAAAAAATGCTCAGTCTTTCACAAGAAAGGATGGGGCGAGGTACACCCCTTTGTCCACAACTGCGTGAGCAAATAGTCAAACAGTTTAAGAACAACGTTTCTCAAAGTGCAATTGCAAGAAATTTAGGGATTTCAACATCTACGGTCCATAATATCATCAAAAGGTTCAGAGAATCTGGAGAAATCACTCCACGTAAGCGGCATGGCCGGAAACCAACATTGAATGACCGTGACCTTTGATCCCTCGGACGGCACTGTATCAAAAACAGACATCAATCTCTAAAGGATATCACCACATGGGCTCAGGAACACTTCACAAAACCCCTGTCACTAAATACAGTTCGTCGCTAGATCTGTAAATGCAAGTTAAAGCTCTACTATGCAAAACGTAAGCCATTTATCAACAACATCCAGAAACGCCGCCAGCTTCTCTGGGCCCGAGATCGTTTAAGATGGACTGATGCAAAGCGGAAAAGTGTTCTGTGGTCTGACGAGTCCACATTTCAAAATGTTTTTGGAAATTTTCAACATCGTGTCATCCGGACCAAAGGGGAAGCGAATCATCCAGACTGTTATCGACGCAAAGTTCAAAAGCCAGCATCTGTGATGATATGGGGGTGCATTAGTGCCCAAGGCATGGGTAACTTACACATCTGTAAAGGCACCACTAAGGTACATACAGGTTTTGGAACAACATATGCTGCCATCTAAGCGCAGACTTTTTCATGGACGCCCCTGCTTATTTCAGCAAGACAATGCCAAGCCACATTCAGCACGTGTTACAACAGCGTGGCTTCATTAAAAAAAGAGTGCGGCTATTTTCCTGGCCCGCCTGCAGTCCAGACCTGTCTCCCATCGAAAATGTGTGGCGCATTATGAAGCGTAAAATACGACAACGGAGACCCCGGACTGTTGAACGACTGAAGCTCTACATAAAACAAGAATGGGAAAGAATTCCATTTTCAAAGCTTCAACAATTAGTTTCCTAAGTTCCCAAACGTTTATTGAGTGTTGTTAAAAGAAAAGGTGATGTAAAACAGTGGTGAACATGCCCTTTCCCAACTACTTTGGCACGTGTTGCAGCCATAAATATCTAAGTTAATTATTATTTGCAAAAAGAATTAAAAGTTTATGAGTTTGAACATCAAATATGTTGTCTTTGTAGTGCATTCCACTGAATATGGGTTGAAAAGGATTTGCAAATCATTGTATTCTGTTCATATTTACGTCCAACACAATCTCCCAACTCATATGGAGACGGGGTTTGTAAGATAGTATAAAGTGTTATTCACCGTCAACGAGTCTCCCAGCGCGGCGATGACCTTGACGTCCGCAGCTTTCACACGCTCGACTACAACAGAGCAGAGGAACGCGTTGCAATGATTTCACGAGGTCATGACAGGAGAATAGTGACGGCCACCTGAGGCTGGGATGCTGGGAGAGGGACTCATGTCGGGACACTGGAGCAGAGGATGAAGACCAGCGCGGAGGAACTCCTCCTGCAAGAAGAACCTCATGATTGACTGTCCGACGCTCTCTTCAGGCCGCAGATGTCGACAGTGGCTGATGTTCACAAGCAGCAGAATGAAACAAAAACTGCAAAATTCAACTTAAACAGAATCTGTGTCATTTCCTGGAGAAAATTGGCCAACTGAAATGCTTGAATGTCCAGTGTGAGTGTAGAGTGTGGATGGAGGAACGGTTCAAATTGGATGAGATAGGCAGGATATGTAGAGATGTCCGATAATGGATTTTTTGCCGATATCCAATATTGTCCAACTCTTAATTACCGACATATACAGTCGTGGAATCAACACATTATTACGCCAAATTTTGTTTGTTTATTGAACACGATTAAATTCAGGAGTAAGATTACGAATTCAGTGTCAATAATTGCGTAGAAATGTGGAAAAGTTGGGCCCCGTGGTCAAAAAGGGCGAGACCTGTATTATTCTAACTGTCCTTTCATTTTGTAACATGCTAAGTGTACTTTTATACTTATTTCAAGAGACCTCCGATAATGGCTTTTTTGACGATAGTCCGATATTGTCCAACTGTTAATTACCGATTCCGATATCAACCGATACCGATATATACAGTCGTGGAATCAACACAATATTACGCCTAATTTTGTTTGTTTTTTGAACACGATTAAATTCAGGAGTAAGATTACGAATTCAGTTTCAATAATTGCGTAGAAATGTGGAAAAGTTGGCCCCGTGGTCAAAAAGGGCAAGACCTGTATTATTCTAACTGTCCTTTCATTTTGTAACATGCTAAGTGTACTTTTATACTTATTTCAAGAGATCTCCGATAATGGCTTTTTTGTCCGATATTGTCCAACTGTTAATTACCGATTCCGATATCAACCGATACCGATATATACAGTCGTGGAATCAACACATTATTACGCCTAATTTTGTTTGTTTATTGAACACGATTAAATTCAGGAGTAAGATTACAAATTCAGTGTCAATAATTGCGTAGAAATGTGGAAAAGTTGGGCCCCGTGGTCAAAAAGGGTAAGACCTGTATTATTCTAACCGTCCTTTCATTTTGTAACATGTTAAGTGTACTTTTATACTTATTTCAAGAGATCTCCGATAATGGCTTTTTTGTCCGATATTGTCCAACTGTTAATTACCGATTCCGATATCAACCGACACCGATGTATACAGTCGTGGAATCAACACATTATTACGCCTAATTTTGTTTGTTTATTGAACACGATTAAATTCAGGAGTAAGATTACGAATTCAGTGCCAATGATTGCGTAGAAATGTGGAAAAGTTGGGCCCCGTGGTCAAAAAGGGCAAGACCTGTATTATTCTAACCGTCCTTTCATTTTGTAACATGCTAAGTGTACTTTTATACTTATTTCAAGAGATCTCCGATAATGGCTTTTTTGACGATAGTCCGATATTGTCCAACTGTTAATTACCGATTCCGATATCAACCGACACCGATATATACAGTCGTGGAATCAACACATTATTACGCCTAATTTTGTTTGTTTATTGAACACGATTAAATTCAGGAGTAAGATTACGAATTCAGTGTCAATAATTGCGTAGAAATGTGGAAAAGTTGGGCCCCGTGGTCAAAAAGGGCAAGACCTGTATTATTCTAACTGTCTTTTCATTTTGTAACATGCTAAGTGTACTTTTATACTTATTTCAAGAGATCTCCGATAATGGCTTTTTTGACGATAGTCCGATATTGTCCAACTGTTAATTACCAATTCCGATATCAACCGACACCGATATATACAGTCGTGGAATCAACACATTATTACGCCTAATTTTGTTTGTTTATTGAACACGATTAAATTCAGGAGTAAGATTACGAATTCAGTGTCAATAATTGCGTAGAAATGTGGAAAAGTTGGGCCCCGTGGTCAAAAAGGGTAAGACCTGTATTATTCTAACTGTCCTTTCATTTTGTAACATGCTAAGTGTACTTTTATACTTATTTCAAGAGACCTCCGATAATGGCTTTTTTGTCCGATATTGTCCAGCTGTTAATTACCGATTCCGATATCAACCGACACTGATATATACAGTCGTGCAATCAACACATTATTACGCCTAATTGTGTTTGTTTATTGAACACGATTAAATTCAGGAGTAAGATTCCGAATTCAGTGTCAATGATTGCGTAGAAATGTGGAAAAGTTGGGCCCCGTGGTCAAAAAGGGTAAGACCTGTATTATTCTAAACATCCTTTCATTTTGTAACATACTAAGTGTACTTTTATACTTATTTCAAGAGATCTCCGATAATGGCTTTTTTGCCGATAGTCCGATATTGTCCAACTGTTTATTACCGATTCCGATATCAACCGACACCGATATATACAGTCGTGGAATCAACACATTATCACGCCTAATTTTGTTTGTTTATTGAACACGATTAAATTCAGGAGTAAGATTACGAATTCAGTGTCAATGATTGCGTAGAAATGTGGAAAAGTTGGGCCCCGTGGTCAAAAAGGGTAAGACCTGTATTATTCTAACCGTCCTTTCATTTTGTAACATGCTAAGTGTACTTTTATACTTATTTCAAGAGATCTCCGATAATGGTTTTTTTGACGATAGTCTGATATTGTCCAACCGATACCGATATATACAGTCGTGGAATCAACACATTATTACGCCTAATTTTGTTTGTTTATTGAACACGATTAAAATCAGGAGTAAGATTACGAATTCAGTGTCAATAATTGCGTAGAAATGTGGAAAAGTTGGGCCCCGTGGTCAAAAAGGGCAAGACCTGTATTATTCTAACCGTCCTTTCATTTTGTAACATGCTAAGTGTACTTTTATACTTATTTCAAGAGATCTCCGATAATGGCTTTTTTGACGATAGTCCGATATTGTCCAACTATTAATTACCGATTCCGATATCAACCGATACGATAAATACAGTCGTGGAATCAACACATTATTACGCCTAATTTTGTTTGTTTATTGAACACGATTAAATTCAGGAGTAAGATTCCGAATTCAGTGTCAATGATTGCGTAGAAATGTGGAAAAGTTGGGCCCCGTGGTCAAAAAGGGTAAGACCTGTATTATTCTAACCGTCCTTTCATTTTGTAACATGCTAAGTGTACTTTTATACTTATTTCAAGAGATCTGCGATAATGGCTTTTTTGACAATAGTCCGATATTGTCCAACCGATACCGATATATACAGTCGTGGAATCAACACATTATTACGCCTAATTTTGTTTGTTTATTGAACACGATTAAATTCAGGAGTAAGATTACGAATTCAGTGTCAATAATTGCGTAGAAATGTGGAAAAGTTGGGTCCCGTGGTCAAAAAGGGCAAGACCTGTATTATTCTAACTGTCCTTTCATTTTGTAACATGCTAAGTGTACTTTTATACTTATTTCAAGAGATCTCCGATAATGGCTTTTTTGTCCGATATTGTCCAACTGTTAATTACCGATTCCGATATCAACCGATATCGATATATACAGTCGTGGAATCAACACATTATTACGCCTAATTTTGTTTGTTTATTGAACACGATTAAATTCAGGAGTAAGATTACGAATTCAGTGTCAATAATTGCGTAGAAATGTGGAAAAGTTGGGCCCCGTGGTCAAAAAGGGCAAGACCTGTATAATTCTAACTGTCCTTTCATTTTCCAACAGTTAATTACAGATTCCGATATCAACCGACAACGATATATACAGTCGTGGAATCAACACATTATTACGCCTAATTTTGTTTGTTTATTGAACACGATTAAATTCAGGAGTAAGATTACGAATTCAGTGTCAATAATTGCGTAGAAATGTGGAAAAGTTGGGCCCCGTGGTCAAAAAGGGCAAGACCTGTATTATTCTAACCGTCCTTTCATTTTGTAACATGCTAAGTGTACTTTTATACTTATTTCAAGAGATCTCCGATAATGGCTTTTTTGACGATAGTCCGATATTGTCCAACTGTTAATTACCGATTCCGATATCAACCGATACCGATATATACAGTCGTGGAATCAACACATTATTACGCCTAATTTTGTTTGTTTATTGAACACAATTAAATTCAGGAGTAAGATTACGAATTCAGTGTCAATAATTGCGTAGAAATGTGGAAAAGTTGGGCCCCGTGGTCAAAAAGGGTAAGACCCGTATTATTCTAACCGTCCTTTCATTTTGTAACATGCTAAGTGTACTTTTATACTTATTTCAAGAGATCTCCGATAATGGCTTTTTTGACGATAGTCCGATATTGTCCAACCGATACCGATATATACAGTCGTGGAATGAACACATTATAGTGCCTAATTTTGTTGTGATGCCCCGCTGGATGCATTAAACAATGTAACAAGGTTTTCCAAAATAAATCAAATCAAGTTATAAAAAAAAAAAAATGCCAACATGGCACTGCCGTATTTATTATTGAAGTCACAAAGTACTTTTTTTTTTAACATGCCTTAAAACAGCAGCTCGAAAATTTGGGACATGCTCTCCCTGAGAGAGCATGAGGAGGTTGAGGTGGGCGGGGGAGGGGGTGTATATTGTAGCGTCCCGGAAGAGTTAGTGCTGCAAGGGGTTGTGGGTATTTGTTCTGTTGTGTTTATGTTGTGTTACGGTGCGGATGTTCTCCCAAAATGTGTAATTCTTGTTTGGCGTGTGTTCACAGTGTGGCGCATATTTGTAACAGTGTTAAAGTTGTTTATACGGCCAGCCTCAGTGTGACCTGTATGGCTGTTGACCATACAGGTCACACTGTGTGTGTGAAAAGCTGTAGATATTATGTGATTGGGACGGCACGCAAAGGCAGTGCCTTCGAGGTTTATTGGCGCTCCGTACCTCTCCCTACGTCCATGTAAACAACGTTATAAAAACTCGTGAATTTTACTTTTTGAAACCGATTTACGATATTAAATTTTAAAGCATTTATCGGCGGATAATATCAGCAGTCCCATATTATCGGACATCTCTAATGATATGCAAAAGTTTGTATATTGCCCATTCATTTTCAATGGTGAGAAATTTCGGGAAATTCCCGGAAAAACTGAAATTTTAGGAAATGGGAAACGTGTTTAGCTTGGATGTCTAGGATAAAGTGGATGGTCTGACGCAGGGGTCGGGAACCTTTTTGGCTGAAAGAGCCAAGAAGCCAAATATTTTAAAATGTATTTCCGTAAGAGCCATAAAATATATATATATTTTTAACACTGAACACAACTAAACGTGTGCATTTTTATGTAAGACCAACATTTCCGGAGTACAATAGGTCTCTTATTCTTTGTAATAACATTGTTATTCTGAAGCTAACTGTGGAGGGGCGTGGCCTGCGGGCCTGCAGCGAAGCGGGGTGTTGCCAGGACCAGCCTCGAAATCAGCGACAGGCACGTAGAAGGCCCACCTGGGCCTTTTTATCTAATCACCTGTCGCTCTGTTATAAGCAGCAGCCAGGAGGAGAGACAGGGTTGGAGCTGGAGCCAGAGCGCGAGCGAAAATGAAAGAGAAAAATACATCCGCTGGAAAGCAACGGAGAGACTTATTGAAAAATACAACAATATTGCAACCCGGAAACAGGCTCTCATGTCAGTGCTTGGTGGTCTGAAGAACCCCCAGGAGAATCAATAATAAATATATTTTTACCATTAACCCAACTTCTTGAACATAAAAAAGCATGAGAATGTTTTATATTTTGAACATTATTTTTAACACTGCGATTACAAGCGGAATCCTTCATTACTTATCGTGTTAAGCAATGTCAGCTCAGATGTATCCGAGAGCCAGATGCAGTCATCAAAAGAGCCACATCTGGCTCGCGAGCCATAGGTTCCCTACCCCTGGTCTAACGGTTTGAATCGGGTAATAAATGTCAGAGAAAAATGTCCTGAAAAACTTGGAGTTCCTGGTAATCAGGGATATCTGATAAGAAAAATATATGGTTGCCTTTGATTTTCGGCCAAGTTGAACGTTTTAATACTTGGATGGATCCAATCAGATGAAAACTAGGGGAGAAAAAGTTAGAAGAAAAAAGGGCAAAAACAGTGGTTTTTGAAAGCTGGAAATCCTGGTAATCAGGAAAATGTTGTAACCCCGAAAACATTTTGACTAGAATGTCCAGTGTCCATGTGTGGATGTTAGAACAGTTCCAATCGAACAAGAAATGTGGGTTATGAAGAAGTTTGTATATTGCCCATTCATTTGCAAAGGGGTAAATTCCTGATAATTCTGGGTAATTTTCAGAACCTGGTAAGTGGAGTGTCTGGATGTTGGAACGGTTTGAATCGGGTGGATATGTGGGGGTTGTTTAACTTAGATTATCCCCCATTTATTTCAATCACATTTCCTGGAAATTTTTAAATTTCGGAAAAAAAGGGAAATCCTGTGAAATAGTGGGTAGTGAGTGGGTTGGCATTGGAATTTTGTGAATTGGTCGAGAAATGTTGAAGTAATGACAATTATTTAAAGAATAGGTGTTATGGAAAGTCGGAAATACCAGGAAAAATAAGAATGAGCTTGAATTTCCGAACTAAGATGAACGCTCTGATAGTGGAACGGTTTAAATTTGATGAAAACTGTGAGAGAAGTAGTCAAAAGAAACAAAGTGGAACAACTGTTGTATTAAAAAGCGGGAATCCCTGGTAATCAGGGAAATTCTGGAACCTGGAAACAATTTGGCTGGAATTAACAGGGTGAGTGGAGTGTGTGGATGTCAGAACGATTCCAATCGGATGACAAATGTGGAATATGAAGAGGTTTGTATATTGCCCATTTATTTGCGAAATGGGAAAATTCCTGGTAATTCCGGGTAATCAGGGAATTTTCAGAACCAGGTAAAATACTTGCTTGAACGTCCAGGGTGAAGGGAGTGTGTGGATGTTGGAAAGGTTCAAATCAGGTGAAAAATGTGGGAATTGTTGAACTTAGAAAATCCCTATTTATTTCCAGAGGAATTTACTGCAAATTTCGGAATTTCGGGAAAAGGGGAAATTGTATAAAATATGCAACATAACACTATGGCCATGAGTGAACTAAGTGGGTTGGCGTTGGAATTTTTCGAGAAAAGTGAAAGTTGTGACAATTTTTTTTGAAGAATAGTTGTTACGGAATATCAAAATACCAGGAAAACCGAGAATTTTCCTGCCTCCGGAAAATAGATAGCTTGAATTTCCAGACTAAGAAGAATGCTCTGATGGCAAAAAAGTTGAAATGCGATGAAAAATGAGGGATAAGTAGTGAAAAGAAAATATTTTTTGTAGTCAAAAGTGGGAATTCCTGGTAATTTTTTTGCCTTCGAAAAATAAATAGCTGGAATTTCCAGACTATGACGAATATTCTGATGGCAAAACGGTTACAATCCGATGACAAATGTGAGAGAAGTAGTCAAAAGAAAAAAGTTAACCGTGGGAATTCCTGGTAATCGGGGAAAATTTTGACCTGGGAAAACATGTCGGCTTGAATGTCCAGGGTGTGTGGATATTGGAACGGTTCAAATCGGTGAGAAATGTGGGAATTGCTAAACTTAGAAAAACCCCATTAATTTCAAGAGGAATTTCCTGCAAATTTGAGAGAAGTGACCATTTTTTTTAAATAGTTGTTACGGAAAATGGGAATTACCAGGAAAACCGATGAATTTTCTGCCTTCAAGAAATAGACAGCTTGGTTCTCCAGACATAAAAGAACACTCTGTTGGCGTAACGGTTGAAAAGTGGGATAAGTAGACAAAAGAAAAAAATGTTGCATTCAAAAGTGGGAATTCCTGGTAATCAGGGAAATTTTTAAGCCGGGAAACATGTTGGCTTGAATGCCCAGGGCGAGTGGAGTGTGTGGATGGTGAAACGGTTCGAACCCGTGGAAAATTTGGGAATTGTTGAACTTAGAAAACCCCCATTAATTTCAAGAGGAATTTCCTGGAAATTTTGGGAAAATGGGTATTTTTGTCAAATACGTGACAAAACACAATTGCCATGAGTGAACTAGGTGGAACGGCGTTGGAATTTTGGGAATTGATCTAAAAATGTGAGAGTAGTGACAATTTTTTTTTTAAGAATAAGTCTTACAGAAAATTGGAATTACCAGGAAAACCGAGGAAATTATTTTGCCTTTGAAAAATAAATAGCTGAAATTTCCAGACTAAGACGAATATTCTGATGGTTACACGGTTACAATCCGATGAAAAATGTTAAGAAAAGTAGTCCAAAGAAAAAAGGGAACACAACCTCAGGAATTCCTGGTAATCGGCGGAAATATTGGTTTTAATTTCAAGAGGAATTTGCTGCAAATTTCAGGAAAATGGGTATTTTTTTGAGCAATATGAGACAAAACATGATTTCCATGAGTGAACTAAGTTGGTCGGCGTCTAAAAATGTGAGAGTAGTGACAATTTTTTTTTTAAGAATAGGTGTTACGGAAAATGGGAATTACCAGGAAAACCGATGAATTTTCTGCCTTCAAAAAATAAACAGCTTGAATTTCCAGACTAAGAAGAACGCTCTGATGGCAGAACGGTTTAAATCCGATGACAAATGTGAGAGAAGTATTCAAAATAAAAAAGGGAACACAACTGTAGGAATTCCTGGTAATCAGGGAACATTTTGATGCAGGAAACATGATGGCTTGAATTTCCAGGGTGAGTGGAGTGTGTGGATGGTATAATGGTTAGAATTGGTGTGAAATGTGGGAATTGTTGAATTTAAAAAAAAAAAGAGTTTTTTTTAAGAATAGGTGTTACGGAAAATGGGAATTACCAGGAAAACCGTGGATTTTTTTTTTGCCTTCAAAAAATAATTAGCTTGATTTTCCAGACTAAGACAAATGTTCTTATGGTAGAACGGTTGAAATCCGATGACAAATGTGAGAAAAGTAGTCAAAAGAAAAACACAACTGCGGGAATTCCTGGTAATCGGGGAATATGTTGACCTGGGAAAACATGTTGGCTTGAATGCCCAGGGTGAGTGGAGTGTGTGGATATTGGAACGGTTCAAATCCGTGGGAAATGTGGAAATTGTTGAACTTAGAAATTCCCCATTAATTTCAAAAGGAATTTCATGCAAATTTCGGGAAAATGGGTAAATTTGGTGAAATATGTGGCATAACAAAATTGCTCTAAGTGAACTAAGTGGGTTGGCATTGGAATTTTGCGAATCGTTCTAAAAACGTAAAAGTAGTGACATTTTCTTTAAAGAATATGTGTTACGGAAAACGGGAATTACCAGGAAAACCAGGGAATTTTCTGCTTTCAAAAAATAAATAACTTGACATTCCGGCTAATAAGAATGCTTTAATAGTGGAACGATTGAAATCCGATGAAAAATGTTAAGAGAAGTAGTCAAAAGAAAAAAGGGAACACAACCTCAGGAATTCCTGGTAATCGGGGGAAATGTTGAATTTAATTTCAAGAGGAATTTGCTGCTAATTTCAGAAAAATGGGAATTTTTTTGTGCAATATGAGACAAAACATGATTTCCATGAGTGAACTAAGTTGGTCAGCGTTGGAATTTTAGGAATCGGTCTAAAAATGTGAGAGTAGTGACAATTTTTTTTTTAAGAATAGGTGTTACGGAAAATGGGAATTACCAGGAAAACCCTGGATTTTTTTTTTTTTGCCTTCAAAAAATAAATAGCTTGATTTTCCAGACTAAGACAAATGTTCTGATGGTAGAACGGTTGAAATCTGATGACAAATGTGAGAAAAAGAGTGAAAAGAAAAACACAACTGCGGGAATTCCTGGTAATCGGGGAAAATGTTGACCTGGGAAAACATGTTGGCTTGAATGCCCAGGGTGAGTGGAGTGTGAGGATGTTGGAACGGTTCAAATCCGTGGGAAATGTGGAACTTGTTGAACTTAGAAAACCCCCATTAATTTCAAGAGGAATTTCCTGCAAATTTCGGGAAAATTGGTAAATTTGGTGAAATATGTGGCATAACAAAATTGCTCTAAGTGAACTAAGTGGGTTGGCATTGGAATTTTGCGAATCGTTCTAAAAACGTAAAAGTAGTGACATTTTCTTTAAAGGATATGTGTTACAGAAAACGGGAATTACCAGGAAAACCAGGGAATTTTCTGATTTCAAAAAATAAATAACTTGACATTCCGGCTAATAAGAATGCTTTAATAGTGGAACGATTGAAATCCGATGAAAAATGTTAAGAGAAGTAGTCAAAAGAAAAACAGGGAACACAACTTCAGGAATTCCTGGAAATCGGGGGAAATTTAGAATTTAATTTCAAGAGGAATTTGCTGCAAATTTCAGGAAAATGGGTATTTTCTTGTGAAATATGAGACAAAACATGATTTCCATGAGTGAACTAAGTTGGTCAGCGTTGGAATTTTAGGAATCGGTCTAAAAATGTGAGAGTAGTGACAATTTTTTTTTTAAGAATAGGTGTTACGGAAAATGGGAATTACCAGGAAAACCTGGGAATTTTCTGATTTCAAAAAATAAATAACTTGACATTCCGGCTAATAAGAATGCTTTTAAGAGTGGAACAATTGAAATCCGATGACAAATGTTAGAGAAGTAGTCAAAAGAAAAAAGGGAAGACAACCTCAGGAATTCCTGGTAATCAGGGGAAATGTGGATTTTAATTTCAAGAGGAAGTTGCTGCAAATTTCAGGAACATTTGTATTTTCTTGTGAAATATGAGACAAAACATGATTTCCATGAGTGAACTAAGTTGGTCGGCGTTGGAATTTTAGGAATCGGTCTAAAAATGTGAGAGTAGTGACATTTTTTTTTTATGAATAGGTGTTACGGAAAATGGGAATTGCCAGGAAAACCGATAAATTTTCTGCCTTCAAAAAATAAACAGCTTGAATTTCCAGACTAAGAAGAACGCTCTGATGGCAGAACGGTTTAAATCCGATGACAAATGTAAGAAAATATTCAAAAGAAAAAAGGGAACACAATTGTAGGAATTCCTGGTAATCAGGGAACATTTTGAAGCAGGAAACATGATGGCTTGAATTTCCAGGGTGAGTGGAGTGTGTGGACGGGATAATGGTCAGAATCGGTGTGAAATGTGGGAATTGTTGAATTCAGAAAAAAAAAATGTTTTTTTTAAGAATAGGTGTTACGGAAAATGGGAATTACCAGGAAAACCGTGGATTTTTTTTTTTTTTGCCTTCAAAAAATAAATAGCTTGATTTTCCAGACTAAGAAAAATTTTCTGATGGTAGAACGGTTGAAATACGATGACAAATGTGAGGAAAGTAGTCAAAAAGAAAAACACAACTGCGGAAATTCCTGGTAATTGGGGAAAATGTTGACCTGGGAAAACATGTTGGCTTGAATGCCCAGGGTGAGTGGAGTGTGTGGATGTTGGAAAGGTTTAAAACCGTGGGAAATTTGGAAATTGTTGAACTTAGAAAACCCCCATTAATTTCAAGTGGAATTTCCTGCAAATTTCGGGAAAATGGGTACATTTTGTGAAGTATGTGGCATAACAAAATTGCTCTAAGCGAACTAAGTGGGTTGGCATTGGAATTTTGCGAATCGTTCTAAAAACGTAAAAGTAGTGACATTTTCTTTAAAGAATATGTGTTACAGAAAACGGGAATTACCAGGAAAACCAGGGAATTTTCTGCTTTCAAAAAATAAATAACTTGACATTCCGGCTAATAAGAATGCTTTAATAGTGGAACGATTGAAATCCGATGAAAAATGTTAGAGAAGTAGTCAAAATAAAAAAAGGGAACACAACTTCAGGAATTCCTGGTAATCGGGGGAAATGTTGATTTTAATTTCAAGAGGAAGTTGCTGCAAATTTCTGGAAAATGGGTATTTTTTTGTGAAATATGAGACAAAACAGGATTTCCATGAGTGAACTAAGTTGGTCGGCGTTGGAATTTTAGGAATCGGTCTAAAGATGTGAGAGTAGTGACATTTTTTTTTTAAGAATAGGTGTTACGGAAAATGGGAATTACCAGGAAAACCGATACATTTTCTGCCTTCAAAAAACAAACAGCTTGAATTTCCAGACTAAGAAGAACGCTCTGATGGAAGAATGGTTTAAATCCGATGACAAATGTGAGAGAAGTATTCAAAAGAAAAAAGGGAAGACAACCTCAGGAATTCCTGGTAATCAGGGAACATTTTGATGCAGGAAACAGGAAGGCTTGAATTTCCAGGGTGAGTGGAGTGTGTGGATGGTATAATGGTTAGAATATGTGTGAAATGTGGGAATTGTTGAATTTAGGAAAAAATTAAAAAAAATTTAAAGAATAGGTGTTACGGAAAATGGGAATTACCAGGAAAACCGTGGATTTTTTTTTTTTGCTTTCAAAAAATAAATAGCTTGATTTTCCAGACTAAGACAAATGTCCTGAAGGTAGAACGGTTGAAATCCGATGTCAAATGTGAGAAAAGTAGTCAAAAAGAAAAACACAACTGCGGGAATTCCTGGTAATTGGGGGAAATGTCGATTTTAATTTCAAGAGGAATTTGCTGCAAATTTCAGGAAAACGGGAATTTTTTTGTTAAATATGAGACAAAACAAGATTTCCATGAGTGAACTAAGTTGGTCGGCGTTGGAATTTTAGGAATCTGTCTAAAAACGTGAGGGTAGTGACAATTTTTTTTTTAAGAGTAGGTGTTACGGAAAATGGGAATTACCAGGAAAACCGATGAATTTTCTGCCTTCAAAAAATAAACAGCTTGAATTTCCAGACTAAGAAGAACGCACTGATGGCAGAACGGTTTAAATCCGATGACAAATGTGAGAGAAGTATTCAAAAGAAAAAAGGGAACACAACTGTAGGAATTCCTGGTAATCAGGGAACATTTTGATGCAGGAAACATGATGGCTTGAATTTCCAGGGTGAGTGGAGTGTGTGGATGGTAGAATGGTTAGAATCGGTGTGAAATGTGGGAATTGTTGAATTTAGGAAAAAATAAAGTTTTTTTTAAAGAATAGGTGTTACGGAAAATGGTAATTACCAGGAAAACCGTGGATTTTTTTTTTTTTTTTGCCTTCAAAAAATAAATAGCTTGATTTTCCAGATTATGAAAAATGTTCTGATGGTAGAACGGTTGAAATCCGATGTCAAATGTGAGAAAAGTAGTCAAAAAGAAAAACACAACTGCGGGAATTCCTGGTAATTGGGGGAAATGTCGATTTTAATTTCAAGAGGAATTTGCTGCAAATTTCAGGAAAACGGCAATTTTTTTGTGCAATATGAGACAAAACATGATTTCCATGAGTGGACTAAGTTGGTCGGCGTTGGAATTTTAGGAATCGGTCTAAAAATGTGAGAGTAGTGACAATTTTTTTTTTAAGAATAGGTGTTACGGAAAATGGGAATTACCAGGAAAACCGTGGATTTTTTTTTTTGCTTTCAAAAAATAAATAGCTTGATTTTCCAGACTAAGACTAATGTTCTGAAGGTAGAACGGTTTAAATCCGATGTCAAATGTGAGAAAAGTAGTCAAAAAGAAAAACACAACTGCGGGAATTCCTGGTAATTGGGGGAAATGTCGATTTTAATTTCAAGAGGAATTTGCTGCAAATTTCAGGAAAACGGCAATTTTTTTGTGCAATATGAGACAAAACATGATATCCATGAGTGAACTAAGTTGGTCGGCGTTGGAATTTTAGGAATCGGTCTAAAAATGTGAGAGTAGTGACAATTTTTTTTTTTAAGAATAGATGTTACGGAAAATGGGAATTACCAGGAAAACCCTGGATTTTTTTTTTTTTGCCTTCAAAAAATAAATAGCTTGATTTTCCAGACTAAGACAAATGTTCTGATGGTAGAACGGTTGAAATCTGATGACAAATGTGAGAAAAAGAGTGAAAAGAAAAACACAACTGTGGGAATTCCTGGTAATCGGGGGAAATGTTGACCTGGGAAAACATGTTGGCTTGAGTGCTCAGGGTGAGTGGAGTGTGTGGATGTTGGAACGCTTCAAATCCGTGGGAAATGTGGAAATTGTTGAACTTAGAAATTCCCCATTAATTTCAAGAGGAATTTCCTGCAAATTTCGGGAAAATGGGTAAATTTGGTGAAATATGTGGCATAACAAATTTGCTCTAAGTGAACTAAGTGGGTTGGCATTGGAATTTTGCGAATCGTTCTAAAAACGTAAAAGTAGTGACATTTTCTTTAAAGAATATGTGTCACAGAAAACGGGAATTACCAGGAAAACCAGGGAATTTTCTGCTTTCAAAAAATAAATAACTTGACATTCCGGCTAATAAGAATGCTTTAATAGTGGAACGATTGAAATCCGATGAAAAATGTTAGAGAAGTAGTCAAAATAAAAAAAGGGAACACAACTTCAGGAATTCCTGGTAATCGGGGGAAATGTTGATTTTAATTTCAAGAGGAAGTTGCTGCAAATTTCCGGAAAATGGGTATTTTTGGGTGAAATATGAGACAAAACATGATTTCCATGAGTGAACTAAGTTGGTCGGCGTTGGAATTTTAGGAATCGGTCTAAAAATGTGAGAGTAGTGACAATTTTTTTTTTAAGAATAGGTGTTACGGAAAATGGGAATTACCAGGAAAACCGATGAATTTTCTGCCTTCAAAAAATAAACAGCTTGAATTTCCAGACTAAGAAGAACGCTTTGTTGGCAGAACGGTTTAAATCCGATGACAAATGTGAGAGAAGTATTCAAAAGAAAAAAGGGAACACAACTGTAGGAATTCCTGGTAATCAGGGAACATTTTGATGCAGGAAACAGGAAGGCTTGAATTTCCAGGGTGAGTGGAGTGTGTGGATGGTAGAATGGTTAGAATCGGTGTGAAATGTGGGAATTGTTGAATTTAGGAAAAAATAAAGTTTTTTTTAAAGAATAGGTGTTACGGAAAATGGGAATTACCAGGAAAACCGTGGATTTTTTTTTTTTTGCTTTCAAAAAATAAATAGCTTGATTTTCCAGACTAAGACAAATGTTCTGAAGGTAGAACGGTTGAAATCCGATGTCAAATGTGAGAAAAGTAGTCAAAAAGAAAAACACAACTGCGGGAATTCCTGGTAATTGGGGGAAATGTCGATTTTAATTTCAAGAGGAATTTGCTGCAAATTTCAGGAAAACGGGAATTTTTTTGTGCAATATGAGACAAAACATGATTTCCATGAGTGGACTAAGTTGGTCGGCATTGGAATTTTAGGAATCGGTCCAAAAACGTGAGGGTAGTGACAATTTGTTTTTTAAGAATAGGTGTTACGGAAAATGGGAATTACCAGGAAAACCGTGGATTTTTTTTTTTTGCCTTCAAAAAATAAATAGCTTGATTTTCCAGACTAAGACAAATGTTCTGATGGTAGAACGGTTGAAATCCGATGTCAAATGTGAGAAAAGTAGTCAAAAGAAAAACACAACTGTGGGAATTCCTGGTAATTGGGGGAAATGTCCATTTTAATTTCAAGAGGAATTTGCTGCAAATTTCAGGAAAATGGGTATTTTTTTTGTGCAATATGAGACAAAAAATGATATCCATGAGTGAACTAAGTTGGTCGGCGTTGGAATTTTAGGAATCGGTCTAAAAATGTGAGAGTAGTGACAATTTTTTTTTTAAGAATAGGTGTTACGGAAAATGGGAATTACCAGGAAAACCGTGGATTTTTTTTTTTGCTTTCAAAAAATAAATAGCTTGATTTTCCAGACTAAGACTAATGTTCTGAAGGTAGAACGGTTTAAATCCGATGTCAAATGTGAGAAAAGTAGTCAAAAAGAAAAACACAACTGCGGGAATTCCTGGTAATTGGGGGAAATGTCGATTTTAATTTCAAGAGGAATTTGCTGCAAATTTCAGGAAAACGGCAATTTTTTTGTGCAATATGAGACAAAACATGATATCCATGAGTGAACTAAGTTGGTCGGCGTTGGAATTTTAGGAATCGGTCTAAAAATGTGAGAGTAGTGACAATTTTTTTTTTTAAGAATAGATGTTACGGAAAATGGGAATTACCAGGAAAACCCTGGATTTTTTTTTTTTTGCCTTCAAAAAATAAATAGCTTGATTTTCCAGACTAAGACAAATGTTCTGATGGTAGAACGGTTGAAATCTGATGACAAATGTGAGAAAAAGAGTGAAAAGAAAAACACAACTGTGGGAATTCCTGGTAATCGGGGGAAATGTTGACCTGGGAAAACATGTTGGCTTGAGTGCTCAGGGTGAGTGGAGTGTGTGGATGTTGGAATGCTTCAAATCCGTGGGAAATGTGGAAATTGTTGAACTTAGAAATTCCCCATTAATTTCAAGAGGAATTTCCTGCAAATTTCGGGAAAATGGGTAAATTTGGTGAAATATGTGGCATAACAAATTTGCTCTAAGTGAACTAAGTGGGTTGGCATTGGAATTTTGCGAATCGTTCTAAAAACGTAAAAGTAGTGACATTTTCTTTAAAGAATATGTGTCACAGAAAACGGGAATTACCAGGAAAACCAGGGAATTTTCTGCTTTCAAAAAATAAATAACTTGACATTCCGGCTAATAAGAATGCTTTAATAGTGGAACGATTGAAATCCGATGAAAAATGTTAGAGAAGTAGTCAAAATAAAAAAAGGGAACACAACTTCAGGAATTCCTGGTAATCGGGGGAAATGTTGATTTTAATTTCAAGAGGAAGTTGCTGCAAATTTCCGGAAAATGGGTATTTTTGGGTGAAATATGAGACAAAACATGATTTCCATGAGTGAACTAAGTTGGTCGGCGTTGGAATTTTAGGAATCGGTCTAAAAATGTGAGAGTAGTGACAATTTTTTTTTTAAGAATAGGTGTTACGGAAAATGGGAATTACCAGGAAAACCGATGAATTTTCTGCCTTCAAAAAATAAACAGCTTGAATTTCCAGACTAAGAAGAACGCTTTGTTGGCAGAACGGTTTAAATCCGATGACAAATGTGAGAGAAGTATTCAAAAGAAAAAAGGGAACACAACTGTAGGAATTCCTGGTAATCAGGGAACATTTTGATGCAGGAAACAGGAAGGCTTGAATTTCCAGGGTGAGTGGAGTGTGTGGATGGTAGAATGGTTAGAATCGGTGTGAAATGTGGGAATTGTTGAATTTAGGAAAAAATAAAGTTTTTTTTAAAGAATAGGTGTTACGGAAAATGGGAATTACCAGGAAAACCGTGGATTTTTTTTTTTTTGCTTTCAAAAAATAAATAGCTTGATTTTCCAGACTAAGACAAATGTTCTGAAGGTAGAACGGTTGAAATCCGATGTCAAATGTGAGAAAAGTAGTCAAAAAGAAAAACACAACTGCGGGAATTCCTGGTAATTGGGGGAAATGTCGATTTTAATTTCAAGAGGAATTTGCTGCAAATTTCAGGAAAACGGGAATTTTTTTGTGCAATATGAGACAAAACATGATTTCCATGAGTGGACTAAGTTGGTCGGCATTGGAATTTTAGGAATCGGTCCAAAAACGTGAGGGTAGTGACAATTTTTTTTTTAAGAATAGGTGTTACGGAAAATGGGAATTACCAGGAAAACCGTGGATTTTTTTTTTTTGCCTTCAAAAAATAAATAGCTTGATTTTCCAGACTAAGACAAATGTTCTGATGGTAGAACGGTTGAAATCCGATGTCAAATGTGAGAAAAGTAGTCAAAAGAAAAACACAACTGTGGGAATTCCTGGTAATTGGGGGAAATGTCCATTTTAATTTCAAGAGGAATTTGCTGCAAATTTCAGGAAAATGGGTATTTTTTTTGTGCAATATGAGACAAAAAATGATATCCATGAGTGAACTAAGTTGGTCGGCGTTGGAATTTTAGGAATCGGTCTAAAAATGTGAGAGTAGTGACAATTTTTTTTTTAAGAATAGGTGTTACGGAAAATGGGAATTACCAGGAAAACCGTGGATTTTTTTTTTTTTGCCTTCAAAAAATAAATAGCTTGATTTTCCAGACTAAGACAAATGTTCTGATAGTAGAACGGCTGAAATCTGATGACAAATGTGGGAAAATGAGTGAAAAGAAAAACACAACTGCGATAATTCCTGGTAATCGGGGAAAATGTTGACCTGGGAAAACATGTTGGCTTGAATGCTCAGGGTGAGTGGAGTGTGTGGATGTTGGAAGCCGTGCGAAATGTGGGAATTGTGCAAGTTTGAAATTTAACTTATTCATTTTCAAAGAAAAAAAAAATGGAAAAAACATGAAATTCCTGGTAATCTGGTATATTTGGGAATATGACCAATGGAAGCTCAGGACAAACGTTTTGATAATCGAACGTCTCCGATCGGATGGAAAGTGTGGGAAAAGAAGGCCGTCAAAAAACAAACCAAAGTGGGAATAAAGACTACAAAAAGATGCATTCTGGGTGTAGTACAAGACTTGCCTGTGGGGGGCGCTGCTTGGCCTGCTGCAGGGTCTCCTCTCCTGCTACTGCGCAGCCTGCAAAACAACAACAACACACCTGCGGTAAATCCACACAAAAGCGAAGAGAAAGTCACCTTACATTCCACGCGGCGTGTGTTGAAAGTGAGGACAATAACGCAGAGTGCAAACAGCGCACACGACATCACAGCGCTCTGCTAAAGTGCCAAATGAACGCCTGGTAAAGTATCATTATCACCGGGCCAAAGACTACTGATTAGCGGGACCTTTGAGCTCTGCCTTTCACTTATTAATACTCCATTCAAGGTACAATTATTAACAATACGCATATGTACACATAGATATACTAACACCCTTCATCATACAAAATGACTTTTTCGTCAACTTGGAAAATAATTCTCTATATTCATTTCTAAAAAGATATTTCAAAGTTTACACCATGACAGAAAAAAACCTGAACTATTTATTTAATAAAGTTAAAGTACCCATGATAGTCACGCACACACTAGGTGTGGTGAGATTTGTCCTCTGCATTTAAACCCCTCACCTTGTTCCATCCCCTGGGAGGTGAGGGGAGCAGTGAGCAGCAGCAGGGGCAGCGCCCGGGAATAATTTTTGGGGTGTTTTAAAGGGGAACATTATCACCAGACCTATGTAAGCGTCAATATATACCTTGATGTTGCAGAAAAAGGACCGCATATTTTTTTAACCGATTTCCGAACTCTAAATGGGTGAATTTTGGCGAATTAAACGGCGTTCTATTATTCGCTCTCGTTGTGACGTCACATAGGTAATCAATCCGACGTTTTCTCAAACACATTACAAACGAGTCAAATCAGCTCTGTTATTTTCCGTTTTTTCGACTGTTTTCCGTACCTTGGAGACATCATGCCTCGCCGGTGTGTTGTCGGAGGGTGTAACAACACGATCAGGGATGGATTCCAGTTGATTTACGTGGTGTGTGCATCGATTAGCACGGCATGCTAATCAATGCTAACATGCGATTTAGGCTAGCTGTATGTACATTTGTAGCTATATTTAAATTCACCCTTTCCCTCCAACCACATTTAATGCCAAACAAACACATACCAATCGACGGGTTCAAGTTGCACCAGTGTCAAAAGATGCGAAAGTCCCTCGTTTGGTCTGCACATTTTACCGGCGATGTTAAGACAAACATGGCACAGAGAAACGTGTGGATATCCTGCGACACTCAAAGCAGATGCATTTCCAACGATAAAGTCAAAGAAATCACAAAGGTGACTTTTGTTGATGTTATTGACTTATGTGCTAATCAGACATATTTGGTCGCGGCATGACTGCCAGCTAATCAATGCTAACATGCTATTTAAGCTAGCTGTATGTACATTTGTAGCTATATTTAAATCCAGCCTTTCCCTCCACCCACATTTAATGCCAAACAAACACTTACCAATCGACGGATTCAAGTTGCTCCAGTGGTCAAAAGATGCGAAAGTCCCTCGTTTGGTCTGCACATTTTACCGGCGATGCTACGACAGATGGCACAGAGAAACGTGTGGATATCCTGCGACATTCAAAGCAGATGCATTTCCAACGATAAAGTCAACGAAATCACAAAGGTGAGTTTTGTTGATGTTATTGACTTATGTGCTAATCAGACATATTTGGTCGCGCCATGACTGCCGGCTAATCGATGCTAACATGCTATTTAGGCTAGATGTATGTACATATTGCACTTTCAACACTGTCTGCTCTCATTTTATCGCACATTTGGCCCCCTGATGTCTTGTGTACCTACACTCTGTCCACCTCCTGTCCAGGCCTACTGTGTGTGTGTGTGTGTGTGTGTGTGTGTGTGTGTGTGTGTGTGTGGTACACACAACATATTTGTATTCTGAAATATGTTCTTCACAGAAAATGAGCCAAAGTCAGTGATTCTCAGTTTGAAAAATTAATTATATTGTATCATTTTTCCTTTCAGAAAAAATTTAAACGGGTCCCACAGACCTAAACGCCACACAAGGGTTAAAGTCATCATGTTATTAAAATAGTCTGATAACAATTGATTATATAATTTATATGTAAAATCTTGTTTCTTTTTTTTTTTTTTTTTTGGCTGGCCAATACGAAAATACAAAAATAGTTGTTTGAGCAGCTCACGTTTTTTCTGTGTAACATCCCTTTCTACAAAAAAAACGCATAAATAAACAAACATCCATCCATCCATTTCCTGCCGCTTGTCCCTGTTGGGGTCGCGCTGTGGTGCTTTTGCATACTTATGCAAAAGGGATTTCTTAGTTTTTTATTATTAATAAATTTGAAAAAATCTCTCTAAAAAAACAAAAACGTCTTCACATTGTTATTGTGGGGTATTGTGTGCAGAATTTTGAGGACCAAAATGCATTTATCTTATTTAAGAGTAAGGTTGTAACCTAATAAAATTTGGAAAAAAGTGAAGCGCTGTGAATATTTTTCCGATGTTCTTTATATTTATTCAAGTGCAACTGCTGATTAGTTTTATTATTTTTCTATGTCAATATGAGGTGGCGACTTGTCCAGGGTGTACGCCACCTTCTGCCCGAATGCAGCTGAGATAGGCTCCAGCGCCTACCGCCACCCCATAAAAGGACAAGCGGTAGGAAATGGATGGATGGATGGCCAATACGAAAATACAAAAATAGCTGTTAGAGCTATGTGCAATGTCTCTTTCTACAAAAAAACGCATACATAAACAAACATCCATCCATTCATTTTCTACCGCTTGTTCCTTTTGGGGTTGCGGGAGGTACTAGAGCCAAACATATCATAATGAATACTTATGCAAAAGGGATTTCTTAGTTTTTTTATTTTCAATAAATGTGCAAAAATCTCTCTTGGAAAAAAAAAAAGTCTTCACATTGTTATTGTGGGTTATTGTGTGCAGAATTTTGAGGACAATAATGCATTTATTTTACTTTGGAGTAATACTGTAACATAGTAAAATGTGGAAAAAAAGTGAAGCGCTGTAAATATTTCTCGGATGTCCTTAATAGTGTATAGTGTAATTATTTTTCTATGTCAATATGAGGAAGCGACTTGTCCAGGGTGTACCCCGCCTTCCGCCCAAATTTTGTTTGTATATTCATCATTCTTTCCATCCATCCAATTTCCTACCGCTTGTCCGTTTTGGGGTCGAGAGGGGTGCTGGAGTCCATCTCAGCTGCAATTGAACGGAAGGCGGTGTACACCCTGGACAAGTCCGACGGCCAACACATATACACAGACAACATTCAATTGTTCAATACTCATTTAGAAAAAAAAGCGCCTACTGGTGACGTCATCGTCGGGGGTCAGGTGACCACTCAAGCTAGCCGGCTAGCCAGTTAGCTTCCTTCCTTTCCCGCCGAAGAAGGTAAACAAATGGACGCGGCGACGCTTCGCGGACAAAACATGAAACATGCGAAGGCGCCGCGCGGCGTGGAGACGTTTCGATGCCAGGGAACAAGAGACGGTACAGTGTTCGCTTCCCGCCGGTGAGTGTTGACGCTGATAAGTTTGTTTAGTGACTTTTTACAAAGCTCATGTTAGCTGAATGCGAGCATTGCGCCTGTGGTGCTTTCAAGGGCTGTCGGAAATGTCAGAAACTCTCTCCTTACCTGACCTTAACGTGTGGTGCGTAACTTTAGTGATGCGTTCAAATACTGAGAAACTACTTTTTCCGACGAGAGGGTGGACATTTGAGGAAAATGCTTTCAATATGAGCATAATAATGAATATATTGTTGTAAACCAATCAAACATTACCATTATTGTCTTTGTAGAAGCAGTCTTTTATATCGCTGGGCTCAAGCTTGATTGTCCGTACCGCGATGAAGCGGACGTGACGTCATATGCAAAACTGCGCAGTTGTACCTAATGTTGTGTCCTGGGACTTGTTGACTTGTCCAGGATGTACACCACCTTCCGCCCGATTGTAGCTGAGATAGGCACCAGTTCCCCCCGCGACCCCAAAGGGAATAAGCGGTAAAAAATGGTTGGATGGACTTTTTGACACATCAAAAATCGGTTAAATTGCAATTCCTATTCATCACAATTCTAAATAGATATATATATTTTTTTAATCGATAAAAAATATATCCATCCATTTTCTGCCGCTTGTACCTTTTGAGGTCGCGGGGGGTCACTGAAGCCTCTCTCAGCATAATTTTTTTTTTAATTTTTTATATTTCTTTAAATAAGAACTAAAAAAAAAAAAATTAAAATACATTTTTTGGGGCATTTTCATGCAACTATACGGTGCCTTTCTAAACTTGTAAACTAGTTTGAAAAAGTTTCATTATTATTATTGTACCAAATAATACATTGCAAAAATCGATTTCTGTTCTCGATTCATAATTTAACTTTTTATTTTTTTATTTTTTTTTAAATAATATTAAAAAATATGTCTTTAATGGGCCCTCTCCATGCAACTATAAGGAGTTTTTCTAATATGTAGCATTTTTTGGAAAACTTTCTTTATAATTAATATACCGGTACCAAATAATACATTGCGAAAATCGATTTGTCGGGGTGCACAAAAAGAAAAAACATTCGCATCCGAATCGTGAGTCTTATTCAATTTCAAAAGTCATCTTTTTTTTTAAAGAAGAATACATTTTTAAAAATACGTTTTTAGGCCATTTCCATGCAACCAGAATGAGTTTTTTCAACCGGTTTTGGAAAATATTCATTTATTATATGATTCATTGTAAGTATTATACCAAAGAGAATCGATTTGTAGGGCTGCACAAAAAAATCGATTCACATCCGAATCGCAAATTTTAGTCATTTTCAGAAATCAATTAAGAAAAAAAATAAAATAAAAATTTCATATAAAAAATAAAAATGTTTGGGCCATTTCCATGCAATTCTAAAACAAATTCAAATAAATTCTATACATTTTGGGGGGGGGGTCGGTGTGGCGCAGTTGGGAGAGTGACCGTGCCAGCAACCTGTGGGTTCCTGGTTCAATCCCCCCCTACTACCAACCTCGTCATGTCCTTGAGCAAGATGCTTCACCATTGCTCCTGATGGGTCCTGGTTAGGGCCTTGCATGGCAGCTCCCGCCATCTGTGAGTAAAAGGGGGGGGGAATGTGGAAATAGTGTCAAAGCGCTTTGAGTACCTTGAAAGCGCTATACAAGTGTAACCCATAACCATCACTTGTATAATAATCCATTTTTTAAAATATGTTTTTAGGCCATTTTCATGCAACTAGAACTAGTTTTTCTAACCTGTAACCTGTTTTGAAAAAGTTTAACTATAGTTATTATACCAACTGATACATTGAGCGCATTGATTTGTTAGGGTGCACGAAAAAAAAATCTTGATTCTTATTCATCCCAGTTCAAAATCAATTACTAATTTTAAAAAGTATATGATAAAAAAACTATTTTTTGAAATAAGAATACATTTTTAAAAATACATTCTTAGGCCATTTCCATTAGTAGGGATGCACAACAAATACATGTTCATCCTGATTCTAAATTGATTAAAACATGTTTTGAATGATAACAAAAAAGTTTATATTAAAATGTATTTATCTTTATTTTTATATAAATATTTTTTTTAATAATTAATTTTGAAAAACATGTTTTAAGGCCATCTCCATGCCAGCTAATTTTCTAATCCGTAACCTGTTTTGGAAAACTTCCATTGAGATTATTCTACCAAAACATTGTGAGAATCTATTTGTAAGGGGGCACATTAAAAATCGATTCACATCTGAATTGCGATCCTTATTTAATTAAAAAAGTTGAAATAATTTTTTTTAATAAAAAAAAAACATTGGAAAAAAGACAGTTTTAGGCCATTTCTATGCAACCAAAAGGAGTTTTTCGAACTGTTTTGAAAAAGTTTAATTATGAATATTGTACCAAATGATACATTTGTAGGGGTGCACAAAAAAAAGGATTCACATCTGATTTGCAATTTCTATTCACCCTGATTCTAAATTGATTCATAAGTCTCAAAAATCTATTTAAAAATATTCCATAATTAAATTACAAATACTTTTTAAGAATCACCTCAGCAGGCACAGGACATTGATAGAACATTAATACATTTCTTTTAAAACTGAGTTTAAAACAACGTTGCAAAATAGTTGTATTTGTAAATTGAGATGTTGACGGTTGGGAAATGAAACCTGACATTGATTAAACGTCTTCAAAAAGCATGTTGTTTCAACGTTGTATTTGTGTTGTAGAATATTGGTGGGGAAATTACCGAATTGCAATGGTTAGATCACCGCACAAGCTGAAGTTGATAAAATGTTTTGAAAAAGTATGTTTCAACGTTGTAAATTTGTTGGGAAATGACCAAAATTCAATGGTCAAATCTACGTTAGAACCCAACATTGATTAAACATTGTCAAAGAGCATTTTGTTTCAACGTTGTACTTATGTATTAGAAAATAATGCTTGGGAAATGACCAATTTTCAACGGTCAAATCAACGTCACAACCTGGCGTTGATAAAACATTGTCAAAAAGCATGTTTCAACGTTATGTATATTAGTTGGGAAATGATCCAAATTCAATGATCAAATCGACGTCAGGGCTTAACATTGATTTTATGTTGTCAACAAGCATGTGGTTTCAACGTTGTATTTGTGTTTTAGAATATTGGTTGGGAAAGGACCAAAATTCAACGGTCAACTCAATGTCAGAACATGACATTGATTAATCATCGTCAAAAAGCATGTTTCAACATTGTATATTGGTCGGGAAATTATCAAAATTCAACGGTCAAATCGACGTCAGAGCCTAACATTGATTAAACATTGTCAAAAAGCATGTTGTTTCAACGTTGTACATATATTGTGGAATATTGGTTGGGAAATGACACAAATTCAATGGTCAAATCTACGTCAGAACCCAACATTGATTAAACGTTGTCAAAAAGCATGTTGTTTCAACATTAAGTTGGAGTCGTAGAATATTGGTCGGAAAATGACCACATTTCAATGGTCAAATCAACGTCACAACACGTTGTCAAAAAGCATGTTGTTTCAACGTTGTATTTTGGTTGGGGAATGATCAAAATTCAACGGTCAAATCGACGTCAGAGCCTAACATTGATTTGACGTTGTCAACAAACATGTGGTTTCAACTTTATTTTTGTGTTGTAGAATATTGGTTGGGAAAGGACCAAAATTCAATGGTCAAATTAACGTCACAACCTGACATTGATTAATCATCGTCAAAAAGCATGTTTCAACGTTGTATATTGGTTGGAAAATTATCAAAATTCAATGGTCAAATCGACGTCAGAGCCTAACATTGATTAAACATTGTCAAAAAGCATGTTGTTTCAACGTTGTACATATATTATGGAATATTGGTTGGGAAATAACCAAAATTCAATGGTCAAATCTACGTCAGAGCCTAACATTGATTAAACATTGTCAAAAAGCATGTTGTTTCAACGTTGTACATATATTATGGAATATTGGTTGGGAAATAACCAAAATTCAATGGTCAAATCTACGTCAGAAACCAACATTGATTAAACGTTGTCAAAAAGCATGTTGTTTCAACATTAAGTTGGAGTCGTAGAATATTGGTCGGAAAATGACCAAATTTCAATGGTCAAATCAACGTCACAACACGTTGATTAAACGTTGTCAAAAAGCATGTTGTTTCAACGTTGTACATTGGTTGGGAAATGATCCAAATTCGACGGTCAAATAGACGTCAGGGCCTAACATTGATTTAACGTTGTCAAGAAAACATGAAAACATGTTGTTTCAACGTTATATTTGTGTTGTACAATATTGGTTGGAAAAGGACCAAAATTCAACGGTCAAATCAACATCACAACCTGACATTGATTAATCATCGTCAAAAAACATGTGGTTTCAACATTAGGTTGGAGTTGTAGAATAGTGGTTAGAAAAAGTACCACATTTTTTAATGGTCAAATCAACGTCACAACCTGACATTGAATAAACGTTGTCAAAAAGCATGTTTCAACGTTGTATATGGGTTGGGAAATTATCAAAATTCAATGGTCAAATCAACATTAGAGCCTAACATTGATTAAAAGTTGTCAACAAGCATGTTGTTTCAACATTGTATTTGTGTTGTAGAATATTGGTTGGAAAATTACCAAAATTCAATGGTCAAATCAACGTCACAACCTGACATTGATTAATCATCGTCAAAAAGCTTGTTGTTTCAACATTAGGTTGGAGTTGTAGAATATTTGTTGGAAAATGGCCAAATTTTTTAAAGGTCAAATCAACGGCACAACCTGACATTGATTAGTCATCGTCAAAAAGCATGTTTCAACGTTATGTATTGGTTGGGAAATGAGTAAAATTCAATGGTCAAATCGACGTCAGAGCCTAACATTGATTAAACGTTGTCAACAAGCATGTGGTGTCAACATTGTATTTGTGTTGTAGAATATTGGTTGGAAAATTACCAAATTTTTCAAAGGTCAAATCAACGGCACAACCTGACATTGATTAATCATCGTCAAAAAGCATGTTTCAACGTTGTATATTGGTTGGAAAATTATGGAAATTCAATGGTCAAATTGACGTCAGAGCCTAACATTGGTTTAACGTTGTCAACAAGCATGTAGTGTTGACGTTGTATTGTGTTGTAGAATATTGGTTGGGAAAGGACCAAAATTCAACGGTCAAATCAACGTCACAACCTGAAATGGATTAATCATAGTCAAAAAGCATGTTTCAACATTAGGTTGGAGTTGTAGAATATTGGTTGGAAAATGACCAAAATTCAATGGTCAAATCAACGGCACAACCTGACATTGATTAATCATCGTCAAAAAGCATGTTTCAACGTTGTAAATTGGTTGGGAAATTGGTAAAATTCAATGATCAAATCGACGTCAGAGCCTAACATTGATTAAACGTTGTCAACAAGCATGTGGTGTCAACATTGTATTTGTGTTGTAGAATATTGGTTGGAAAATTACCAAATTTTTTAAAGGTCAAATCAACGGCACAACCTGACATTGATTAATCATCGTCAAAAAGCATGTTTCAACGTTGTATATTGGTTGGAAAATTATGGAAATTCAATGGTCAAATTGACGTCAGAGCCTAACATTGGTTTAACGTTGTCAACAAGCATGTAGTGTTGACGTTGTATTGTGTTGTAGAATATTGGTTGGGAAAGGACCAAAATTCAACGGTCAAATCAACATCACAACCTGACGTTGATTAAACGTTGTCAAAAAGCATGTTTCAACGTTGTATGTTGGTTGGAAAATAATCTAAATTCAATGGTCAAATCGACGTCAGAGCCTAACATTGATTTAACGTTATCAACAAGCATGTGGTTTCAACGTTGTATTTGTGTTGTAGAATATTGGTTGGGAAAAGACCAAATTTAAATAGTCAGAACCCAACATTGATTAAACGTTGTCGAAAAGCATGTTGTTTCAACGTTAAGTTTAAGTTGCTCAATGTCAGGACCTAATTCAACATGTTCTCAACGTTGTTTCAATGTCTTGTGCCTAAAAAGACTTTTCTTAGGCCTTCTCCTTGCAACCAGAAGGAGATTTTTCGAACCTGATTTGGGAAAGTTTCATTATAATTTTAATACCATATTGCGAGAATCGTGTTGAATGGAATGGTCACCCCAGGAATGGCTTGTCGTCAAGGGTCGCATCAAAAAGATCATGCAGAAGAACGCTGAGGTGGGGAGGATGGCCATGGCGGTGCCTGTCATCATCTGTATCCTTTTCACCGTGTTTCAGTATTTGTTTCCACGGACTAGAAATAAGTGTGAGACATGCCGAGGTGTGCCTGGTCCTGAACCTGCGAGGTCAGCACGGGTCCTAGAGATGTTCCTGAAGTCTCTGCTCACTCAAGCGTGTTCGATCACAGAGTCCAAGTGCAGCAGCGTGGTGTCCGTGGCGCACATGTGAGTTCCATTCCGTGGCCCGACGTCCTACGTGGATTGTCGGGTAACCCCGGCGACTGGCTTTAGCCTCAAAGGGTGCGTACTCGTGTTTGTGCGGCGCCAGGAAACAGTGTATCGAGTCGGAGAAGCTCTTCCACTTCCTCAAAGACCTGGCGGAGCGAGCCTCGTTCCCGACGACACAGGAGGACAACAGAGGACTACACGTGCGGCCGGTTTACAGGTGGGCTTGTTTCTCACGTCATCTGCTGTTGTCGTACTTACGACTGTGCTAGATCACTCGGCTACCAGAAGTGAAATGTGTGTTTCTTAGGGGTGTAACGGTACACAAACATTTCGGTTCGGTACATACCTCGGTTTAGAGGTCACGGTTCGGTTCATTTTCGATACAGTAAGAATTCAACAAAATATAAATTTTGGGGTTATTTATTTACCAAATTTGTAAACAATGGCTTTATCCTTTTAACATTGGGCACACTATAATAATTCTGCCCACGTTAATCCACATTAAACTGCCTCAAGCTGTTGCTTTGATTAAATAAAATTAAAAAAACCTTCCTTCTACATATAAAAAGTTCAACATTAAACAGTTTCCATTGAAACTGTTTGTCAACTCATCATGCTTAATTTATTACAGCATTTGGGAAGCCTGTAGTTGACTTTTATTATGTAAATGTTGTATTTTTATCAACATGTGATAGCAGGGACCCTGCTATTCAAAACTAGGCTGCTACATTACTAATGATTCATGTAACTATAGCTGAAAAATAGTACAATTGCAATAGGAGAGACTATTCATCCCTAAACACAATGGAGTTCAATGAAATAACAGACAGGCAGGGCTTTGCTGCCACTAAAAAACGCACACGCACGCGCGCACACACACACACACACACACACACAGAAAAATGAGCTAACGTTACGCTAAAAGCTAATTAGCCTTAACCTCAAGCCTATACTGTGAGCGAGCTGAGTTGCAGCTTAAGTTTCTAGAAGGTCAAGTCAACGGGCTCATAGTGATGTTTGTAATAGTTGTGACTGGGAAGTGTTTAGGATAATTTGGGTAGAGTCCGCTCCTCCCCTGCTAGACGAATATCTGCTCGACGCTAAAGCATTGACTACATCGTTCTGAAGTCTGAATACGCACTGCTGATTGGCTTTGTATGTAACCAATCAGATGGTTGTGTGGGCGGGACAATGAGGCAGAGACAGAGGCAGAAAGCAGAGCAGCTTGTGAAGACTTCTGCTTCCGAACTTGTTCGGTACGCCCGCGTGCCGAACCGAAACCCCCGTACCGAAACGGTTCGATACAAATACACGTACCGTTACACCCCTAGTGTTTCTGCACAACCATCCTGACTGTTTGGGCCATTGTTCTTATCATGATGACCAACTGACTTCTCACAATAGGCTTGATTTCACGGCTGTAGTATGTTTTCCTCGCTTTTTGGAAAAATTTTAAATTTTAAACCATAGATATCTTCTAAGTAGACGCAGCATGGAGCGCTACTGCCTACTGGCGCTAACAAGATGCGGGGCCGCCATCTTGGAGTGGTGATCCGCTCCACTCAGTGCACTTCATTGGGCAGGAGCAATGAACTGTCGGCGCATATAATTCATCTTACCTTACCGAATACCACTGATTTTCACGCGCTTTTCTGTGTCATACGTGTAGCTATGTTACTTCGAGACCTCCACCCCAGATCACACCTCACTCCTACCCACTTCTCCAAAGTGGGCTGGCTCAGGGTGGAGGACAGAGTCAAACAACTTGCACTGAGCCTAGTCTATAAAATCCGCTACACCTCCCTAATACCGAAGTACATGTCAAACTACTTCCGTAACGTAAATGACCGCCACAACCACAACACCAGGGAGAGCTCCACAAACCACATTAAACCCAGATTCCGATCTAACAAAGGTCTTAACTCATTCTCCTTCTATGCCGCACCAATATGGAATGCACTCCCAACAGGTGTAGAACAAAGTGCATCTCTATCATCCTTTAAAACAGCACTAAAAGTACACCTCCAGTCAATTTCAACCCTAAACTAACACCCTCCCCCCTCCACATCCCACCTCCCCGGATCGTAAATAATCAAATGTACTGTATATACTTGTTCTTATGCTTTCTGATCTCCATGTCCACTACTTGCTGTACATATCCTACCAAGTCGGACCTACACTGATTCAATGTCCATTTCTCAGATGATGCAATTGTTGAGGACTGGAGTGCTGATATCAACTAAACCTAACCCCCCCCCCCCCCCCCCCTCCACATCCCACCCCCCGTTTGTAAATAATGTAAATAATTCAATGTACATACTATGATGATTAACTTGTGTGATGACTGTATTATGCTGACAGTATACATTTGTACCATGAATTGATTAACGTGGACCCCGACTTAAACAAGTTGAAAAACATATTCGGGTGTTACCATTTAGTGGTCAATTGTACGGAATATGTACTGTACTGTGCAATCTACTAATACAAGTATCAATCAGTCAATGATAAATGACATGTTTTGGCGTGTTTTATTACTCATAGTTTGCTTAACAGTAGTAGAATATGCTTATATGCTATTCGGTCACAGCAGAAGAGAAAGTAAGACAAGTACAACTAGATGGACTAAAAGTAAAATACACCAATTTTAGGGTGTAATAATAGAAAAATTAACTGGATATCTCATTAAAAAAATATTCAACAAAGTGGCAAGAACTACATCAAAAGTGAAGTGAATTATATTTATACAGCGCTTTTTCTCTAGTGACTCAAATCGCTTTACATAGTGAAACCCTATATCTAAATTACATTTAAACCAGTGTGGGTGGCACTGGGAACAGGTGGGTAAAGTGTCTTGCCCAAGGACACAAGGGCAGTGACTAGGAAGGCAGAAGCTGGGATCGAACCTGGAACCCTCAAGTTGCTGGCTCGGCCACTCTACCGACCGAAGAATAAAGCAAACTATGTTTCCTGCTTGCCGGTGTTACCATATCTGAGTTATTGTGCAGCAATATGGGGAAATAAGTAGAGATGTTTGATAATATCGGACTGCTGATATTATCGGCCGATAAATGCTTTAAAATGTAACATCGGAAATTATCGGTATCAGTTTCAAAAAGTAAAATTCATGACTTTTAAAACGTTGCTATACAGAGTGGTACACAGAGGTAGGGAGAAGTACAGAGCATTTGCGTGCCGGCCCAATCACATAATATCTACGGCTTTTTACACACAAGTGAATGCAAGGCATACTTGGTCAACCGCCATACAGGTCACACTGAGGGTGGCCGTATCCACACTGTTACAAATATGCGCCACACTGTGAACCCACACCACGAATTGATTAACATGGACCCCGACTTAAACAAGTTGAAAAACTTATTTGGGTGTTACCATTTAGTGGTCAATTGTACGGAATATGTACTGAACTGTGCAATCTACTAATAAAAGTATCAATCAATCAATCAAAAACCAAACAAGAATGACAAACACATTTCGGGAGAACATCCGCACCGTAACACAACAGAACAAATACCCAGAACCACTTGCAGCACCAAGTTTTCCGGGGCGCTACAATATACATCCCCCGCTACATCCTAGCCCCTCTCCCCCACCTTCAACGACGAAGAATATTTGTGAAATATTTCTTCAAACTTATGTTTAAAATTTAAAAAAAAATTCTGGCACATCTAGAAAATCTGTAGAATCAAATTTAAATCTTATTTCAAAGTCTTTGAATTTCTTTTTTTTTTTAAATTCTGGAAAATCTAGAACAAATAATGATTTGTCTTTGTTAGAAATATAGCTTGGTCCAATTTATTATATATTCTAACAAAGTGCAGATTGAATTTTAACCTATTTAAAACATGTCATCAAAAATATATATCTATTGTGAGAAATCATTAAGATGATCAGTGTTTCCACAAAGATAAACATCATTAATTATTAATGATAACATAGAGTTAGAGGTAAATTGAGCAATTTAAGTGTGTATCAAACTGGTAGCCCTTCGCATTAATCAGTACCCAAGAAGTAGCTCTTGGTTTCAAAAAGGTTGGTGACCCCTGCTCTATAATGTGTTATAGAACAGGTATACAAATGGACTATTAAAACAGAATAAGCACTGTTGAATTAGACAGTGATTTAAACATTATCTGTGTCGCCCTCTTGCGGCAAGATAGGGTAAATACAGTGTAAGAGGAAGTATGTCGCCATTAAAAGGACAAAAGTTGGGATGGCGAATTATATTTTCATGCAGAAACATTGTTGCAAACAAACACTAATTTAAGGCTACATTCAACGCATTTTAGCTTTAATAACAGCGCTATATTCGCTGTATACTGACATTTTAGTGAGGAATGCACACGATGCTGTAAACACTACGTATAGAACGCGACTAACAGGAAATGACGTCCCAGACTAGCTCGCCAAAATAAGAGTTGAGTTTGTGTTTTATTTGCAAGCATAAAACATAATACATCACAATTTCCCGTTTTTCTATTCAACATTCATTCATTTTCTACCGTGGTCCCTTTTGGGGTAGTGGGGAGCGCGGGTGCCTATCTCAGGTACAACCGGGCGGAAGGCGGTGTACAACCTGGATAAGTCGCCACATCATCGCAGGGTCAGCACAGATAGACAGACAACATTCACACACTAGGGCCAATTTAGTGTTGCCAACCAACCTATCCCCAGGTGCATGTCTTTGGAAGTGGGAGGAAGCCGGAGTACCCGGAGGGAACCCACGCAGTCACGGGGAGAACATGCAAACTCCACACAGAAAGATCCCGAACCCGGGATTGAACCCAGGACTACTCAGGACCTTCGTATTGTGAGGCGGATGCACTAACCCCCTGTACTACCGTGCTGCGCTCTATTCAACTTGTTCGAAAAAGTTTTACATAGCAGTTGCTAAAACTTTTGTTCACTTCCTGTTCTCAATGTATTCACAAAATACCCCATAGGTAATAACAATGAAAATAAATCAATCAATAATTAGTGAAGTGAATTATATTTCATATGGTGAGATAAGTAAGATAATTTAGAAAATGGATGAAATAAATTCAAGAATATTCATCATGGTTCTTTTTTTTTTTTACTTTGTTAACACTAAGTTTGAAGAAGTACATTGTTTTATTTCTTTGATTAATCTATTTCACAATTTAATTCCACATACTGATGTACTGAAGGTCTTAATTGTTGTACGTGCGTACAAATGTTTTAAGTTAAATTTTTCTCTTAAGATAATACAGCATTTCTCCTCTTTTGTTGAGAAGAATGCATCATTTTAGCTGTTTGCAAATTCACCATGTCGTGGAAACCTAAAATCTTTAAAAAGTGTGTAAGAAAAAAGTAAAACTAAAATTTGACAGTATTCATGAGTGGTAAATTAAGTACATTCCAACTAGATGATTAATAATAAGTATGTTTTTTTTAACTAAAATGTCCATAAATTTAAATCGCAAATTAAAATACAGCTTAGTAGTCATAATTTTTGCGCTTAAGAAACTTCTTTATGACAGCAGCGCCAGACTTTTTCGGTTTGTTTGATATTGTCATCACTGCGCCAAGTGGTAATGACAGCTGCGGCCTAGAGATATTTTTTTGGGCGGCCCAATAAATGTGAAGAAACACATGACTAATACATGTTGGCTATCGACAACATTCAAACACTATAATACTGAATGGCTGAAAGCCAATGATACACTGCTTTTGCAAACAGTTAAAACGAGGGCAATAAATCGTTTTGTGAAAAAAAAAAGTTTTACGTTAATAGCGCCGTCGAGACATGCTTGCCAAACCCCCCGATTTTCCCGGGAGACTCCCGAATTTCAGTGCCCCTCCCGAAAATCTACCAGTGCAAATATTCTCTCGAATTTCTCCTGATTTCCACACGGACAACAATATTGGGGGTGTGCCTTATGGGCACTGCCTCTAGCGTCCTCTACAACCTGTCGTCCCGTCCGCTTTTCCCCCGTACAAATGGCGTGGCGGCCCAATCACATGATACATGCAACTTTTACACAGACCTAAGTGAATGCCACGCATACTTGGTCAACAGCCATACAGGTCACACTGAGGGTCGCCGTATAAACAACTTGAACACTGTTGCAAATATGTGCCACACTGTGAACCCACACTAAACAAAAATGACAAACACATTTCGGGAGAACATCCGCACCGTAACACAACATAAACACAACAGAACAAATACCCGAAACCCTTGCAGCACTAACTCTTCCGGGACGCTACATTATACACCCCCCGCTACCGCAAACACCCCCTCCCTGGCCGATATCAGCCGATAAATGCTTTAAAATGTAACATCGGAAATTATCGGTATCAGTTTAAAAAAGTAAAATTCATGACTTTTAAAACGTTGCTATACACAGATGTAGGGAGAAGAACAGATCATTTGCGTGCTGGCCCAATAACATAATATCCACGGCTTTTTACACACACACAAGTGAATGCATAGCATACTTGGTCAACAGCCATACAGGTCACACTGAGGGTGGCCGTATCAACACTGTTACAAATATGCGCCACACTGTGAACCCACACCAAACAAAAATGACAAACACATTTCGGGAGAACATCCGCACCGTAACACAACATAAACACAACAGAACATATACCCAGAACCCCTTGCAGCACTAACTCTTCCGGGACGCTACAATATACACCCCCCGCTACCGCCAACACCCCCTCCCCCAACCACCTCATGCTCTCTCAGGGAGAGCATGTCCCAAATTCCAAGCTGCTGTTTTGAGGCACGTTAAAAAAAAAAAAATGCACTTTGTGACTTCAATAATAAATATGGCAGTGCCATGTTGGCATTTTTTTCCATAACTTGAGTTGATTTATTTTGGAAAACCTTGTTACATTGTTTAATGCATCCAGCGGGGCATCACAACAGAATGAGGCATAATAATGTGTTGATTCCTCGACTGTATATATCGATATCGGTTGATATCGGACTCGGTAATTAAGAGTTGGACAATATCGGACTATCGGCAAAAAAGCCATTATCGGACATCTCTAGAAATAAGTATAAAAGTACACTTAACATGTTACAAAATGAAAGGACAGTTAGAATAATACAGGCCTTGCCCTTTTTGACCACGGGGCCCAACTTTTCCACATTTCTACGCAATCATTGACACTGAATTCGTATTCTTACTCCTGATTTTAATCGTGTTCAATAGTTATATCTAACTTCTTTACAGTTGAACAGGATAAACCTTGTCAAATGATAATGAAAGCATGCAATAATCACGAGGATTATTATCAAGGCTTAGGTCAGGCTAGTATGCGTCAGGAGCGTGTTAGCCTGCTGGTCAGGAAACACAGCAGCATTGTGTCAAATACAGCCACAAAATTATACTTTTGACAAAATAAAACATGTTTTGTTGCAGGTTTATGAGCTGGAGCATGTTTAAAACTATACATGGATATTATTTTTGGTGTGTTTCGTCAAAAAACCATAAAAGAAGGCAATTGCATGCCACCATGCAATTTACCATGAATTGATTAATGTGGACCCCGACTTAAACAAGTTGAAAAACGTATTCGGGTGTTACCATTTAGTGGTCAAATGTATATGTAGTGTACTGTGCAATCTACTAATAAAAGTTTCAATCAATCAATCCGGGCAGAGCCGCACACACCTTGGTAGCAAACATAGCACCTGTTGTAAAATTGGCTATACTCCCTTCATACTAGACCAGGGGTCTGCAACCTGCGGTTCTTTAGCGCCTCCTTAGTGTATCCCTGGAGGTTTTCAAAAATGTATGAAAATAGAAAAGGATTGGGAAAATATATATTTTTGTTTTAATAGGGTTTCTCTAGAACAGGGGTGTCAAACTCAAATACAGAGTGGGCCAAAATGTTAAACTGAACAAAGCTGCGGGCCGAGGTTGAACAAATTAATATTTTAATAGGGACCCAAACAAGTTTTGCAATGAATATTGAACAAGCAAGGCTTACAGTATATAACTTTATAGTGACATGCAAAATCGAGTTTCAAATAATAATAATAATAATTAAATAAATATCAATGGCATATCAAATAAAATTTAAATATAAATGGAATGCCTCTTTTCGGCGGCGGGGTTGAGGTGGACGGGGTTTGGTGATAGCAGGGGGTGTATATTGTAGCGTCCCGGAAGAGTTTGTGCTGCAAGGGATTGTGGGTATTTGTCCTGTTGTGTTTATGTTGTGTTACGGTGCGGATGTTCTCCCAAAATGTGTAATTCTTGTTTGGTGTGGGTTCACAGTGTGGCGCATATTTGTAACAGTCTTAAAGTTGTTTATACGGCCACCCTCAGTGTGACCTGTATGGCTGTTGACCAAGTATGCCTTGCATTCACTTGTGTGTGTATAAGCCGCATATATTATGTGACTGGGCCGGCACGCTGTTTGTATGGAGGAAAAGCGGACGTGGCGACAGGTTGTAGAGAACGCCAAAGGCAGTGCATTTAAGGCCCACCCCCAATATTGTTGCCCGGGATGAACTCCGGGAGGGACACTGAACTTCGGGAGTCTCCCGGGAAATTCGGGAGGGTTGGCAAGTAAGAGTATTAGCGGTGAATGCGGTGTTACAGCATCTAATGTTAATTTGATATTGCCTCAAGGGCCAACAGAAATTACACGGCGGGCCAGAGTTTGACACCCATGCTCTAAGAGGAAAATTCCTCTATTTATGTTAAACATGCTTTTCTAAAGAAAGTATTTGGTGAATGCCGTTTTGTCCCATTAATTTTGGCAGTCCTTGAACTCACCGGAGTTTGTTTACATGTACAACTTTCTGGTTTTACACCACTCTTTCTTTGTGCCCCAAACTATTTATGCTGTTTGTGGATGCACTTGTGTGGATTGCTAATCAGGCATATGTAGTCAGTGCATGAATTCAAGATAATCAATGCTAACATGCTATTTAGGATAGCTTTTTGCACATATTGCATCATTATTCCTCACTTGTATGTATATTTGAGCTCATTTAATTCCCTATGTCCTCTCACTATCTAATTGATATCTGCATTCATAATGACATATTATCTATGTTATATTGCCTGCATTTCAGCTTGCACAGATTGTTATAAATCCATTTGAAGAAGTCCGCTATTCTCTTTATCTTGGACCATTGGCCATTCTAAGCCAGTAATATCTAAAAGTTATCTCACCCTCTGAGAAGTCTGTGTTTTACTAATGTTTTCCAATGTTGTAAAAATGGTTAGAATAAATATTTCAACATTTCTGTCAACAATTTGTGTCAGCCTGCGACACAGATTTTTGATAGCAGGCTAATATATGTCATGTGTTGCCTTCATTATAACACTTATGTACAGCTTTCCATTTTTTGCAGCTCCAGACAGATTTTTTTTTTTGTATTTTTGGTCCAATATGGCTCTTTCAACATTTTGGGTTGCCGACTTCTGTACTAGACTGTTAGCTGCTATACAACAGTGACCTCTTGAGGCTGCAATGTGAATTACACCACACACCTTTTAGCGGCAGCCTGTGTAAAGCCATCCAAGTTGTTTAGTTTATCTGTTCCTCCTCAAACATTTCCTTTTCTCCACTTCTTGCAGGAGTCGGAGCTCTTCATCTGCCTGTGAGACCACACAATGGCATCCTTCCCTTTCGGACAACATGAAGGGAAGTGTTACTTCAGTTGGGGAACGTACAGCAGCCTTTTGAGTTTTGTTTAAGTGCAGAGTAACACTTACTTTTTTTCAAAGTACATTTTCTTTCGTGGGTTCTTTGAGCGTGTTTCGAACCTACGGAGCTTTGTTTCATGCTGCCGCACGTTGAAAGAGCGAACCTCTGCGTGCGGATGAAAAGCGAGTTCCTGCGGTTCGAGAAAAGAATAAAAAGAAGAGCAGCGCATGCGGTGATGTCTTTTATTCCAATAAAGGTGACTTTTTACACGGGGATATAAATAGGAGCGCTAAAACCTAGAGAAGAAACATTTGTGCAGGACGCGGGGGAGGAGCTTGGCGAGATGTTTGCATGAAAAGGCGGATGCGCAGGTGCTGTCGTGCATACATCGGCGCTACAGTTGCATCCTGGAGTAAAAAAAAAACAACAACATTCAGTTTCGCAGCAGTTTGTGAAATTAACGGCAAACCAACATTTATTTAGTTTTTCAGTTCTGCAATCACATCGCTGTGGAGGCCAATTAGTGGTTCTTCTCACATAGGCGCCGCCCACTTTGCTCCTTTTAAATTGGACCGAATACTGAAGAGAGGCAACTAAAAACAAACTTGGGAATTAAATATGAAAACATTTGCACACAGATGAGCCTCGTGGAGGATGATGAGGATGATCTAAAAGCCGAAGAGAGGTTTCAGAAGAGCCGCGCCCCGTAGCCAAAAGTCTGTTTGATGGCTTCAAAGTAGTATCTCTTCCAGCCATCTTTCGTACGCTCCTCGTCGTTGTCGGGGACGCCTCGACAGTCCACCTTCAGCTCCGTCTCGCTGCTGCGGTCGCCGAAGTGCAGCGTGACGGTGGCGTAATGCTCTAAATAAAAAAATAAAATAAAAGCGATTTATTAGTTATTATTCTTTTCTCTAGCAAATATGAGGTTTGTGTCATGTGACGTGTAAAACACGTACCGCAGGGCCAATTGTTGTACCTCCACTTCATCACTATCTTCTCATCAGGTACCTGCATGATACAAAGTTCCATTTTATGGCACAAGTTGGGGAAAAGGAACAACTAGAATTGACAACATGACACCTGGCTGTGGGGCTGGGCAGTAATTACGATATTACGCGTGCCACCGCTAGATTTTAGAAAGGAGGTATGTATTTGAGACAATATAGCCATACTGTACATGTCCCGGCAAGAAATCTGCATTCAAAGGACTCCGGCTTATTAGTGATTCCTAAAGCCCAAAAAAAAGTCCGCGGGCTATAGAGCGTTTTCCGTTCGGGCTCCAGTACTCTGGAATGTCCTCCCGGTAACAGTTCGAGATGCTACCTCAGTAGAAGCATTTAAGTCTCACCTTAAAACTCATTTGTATACTATAGCCTTTAAATAGACCTCCTTTTTAGACCAGTTGATCTGCCGCTTCTTTTCTTTTTATGTGGAGGGGGTCCGGTCCGAAGACCATGGATGAAGTACTGGCTGTCCAGAGTCGGGACCCACAATGGACCGCTCGCCTGTGTATCGGTTGTAGACATCTCTACGATGCTGATCCGACTCCGCTTGGGATGGTTTCCTGTGGACGGGACTCTCGCTGCTGTCTTTGATCCGGTTTGAACTGAACTCTCGCGGCTGTGTTCGAGCCACTATGGATTGAACTTTCACAGTATCATGTTAGACCCGCTCTACATCTATTGTATAATATCTTTTGATCACGCCTTTTAATAGTTACTCCCGCCTTTCGCCCGCATGTCATTGAATTTCTTCACTTTGACATCTGGAGCACAGGCCAGAGGTCACATCCCGACAACACCAGTCACTGATTCACGATGCTTTGTTTCAATAGTCATTTAAAGGGACCAGTCTGGACTTTGTACCATGCATTGCAGACACAGACCCCCCCCCCACACATTTGCCTTCGCACCTGCACCGGAGCTACAGCGGCCACTCCTCTTTATTAATATATAAATGTATATTATACAGAAATGTTAGCAAAAAAATCAAGATGTCCGATTATGGCTTTTTTGCCGATATGAGTAACACAAATGTGCTGCAAGCTAGTGGTGAGTGCTTGAAGTGGCCTACCAGTCAGCCAGAGCTTCTGAAATGCTGCGTTGAGACAGGGCACCTCCGTTCACAGCAAGCTACAAAGTGTGCGCCATGCAGGGCAGACTAGCCACACCAAACTCCACCGTAGCTTTTGGTATATTGCGTGAGCTTTCGCCTTGGGGTGGTTTTGTTGTATTTTTTGTCTTTTCTCGGCAGAGTCTTTAAGCGACAACTGTGTGGTACTACTTTTTTTTTGCTGTTTGCTTTTCATCCATCTTCCGCTTGTATCCATTATGTATCTCCTTATGTTTCTTGAAGAGGTGGAAGATCAAATTGCTCGTATTAAAGGGTGACGTCTTGGTTCCTCCTCGAATAACCAACTTTTTGCAATCATTGCAAATTGCTAGTTTTTTATCCGTCAGACACACTTTGAAATAATCCCAAACCATAGACATGGTGTCAGTCAGTCACCGAGCGAGCTCGCTTGTTCGCCACGGCTACAGCACCGGCAACAACACACTGCTGTTGTGGTTATGCTCCGCTCGCGGAGGTTTGATGAGGTCATCAAACGTCGCCAGTAAACCTCTCATGCTGCAGTCGTCAACTCCTGTGTTGTGTGTGGGAGAGGGGAGGGGAGGGGCTGCTGACCGGGAAACGCAACTGCTCTGTACTGCTTCCTACGTCCGTGTTTTACCGGGTATGTACCGCTCTGTACAGTGGCGTTTTAAAAAGTTATTAATTTTACTTTTGAAACAGATATTAAATTTTAAAGCATTTATTGGACGATAATATATAACATCTCTACAAAAAAAATCTAAAAGATATTTCACAAACACACTAAAGCATTGGTCTCCAACTACTGGTCCGGCACCGTTCCGTGACGCATTTGCAACCGTGTCGCACAGAGACATTAAATATTTTATAACCGACCACATTTTCTCCTACTTAACTTTCGCCTGTCTCACCAGACACACCAAAAAGTTGTTCATAGATGTATTATAAAACTCCGGATAGGAAGTCGCCATTTGCTATGTTTGTTACATTGCACATTAATAAACATCAAATGTAAAGGGAGACAGCACGGCTTGGTCGGTAGAGCGGCCGTGCCAGCAACCTGAGGGTTCCTGGTTTGATCCCCGGGTTCTGCCATCCAATCACGTCCGTTGCTCACTTGTGTGTGAATTGGTGAATGTTATCTCCGGGTGATTTAGTACCTTTAACATTTTAAAGGTACTAAATTAAAAAAGGGCCCAGATTAATGACCTAACATCAGGGCATAATAGGCCCTAGTAGTTAATCTGCATAAGGGAGAAGTGCTAAATTGTTGCATATAATAATTGTGATGAAGGAAGAAAATACACAACACCTTTGGCCAAGTAAGTTAAAGTGCTGCTATTATTGCACAAGTAGATAGTAATAACATATGTATTTAGGCATGGAACTTTGGACCAAAAAAAGCTAACAGTGTATGAAATATTGCACAAAATATGAATACATAATAGTATGGAAATAGAAATCTATTGGAATTAATGGTATTTCTAACTTTATTATATATCCGTGCTCTTATTCTTGAATCAGATACTAAAGCCAAAAAAGCAGACTATGAGCAAAATTGTGTAAAAAACAAAAGTCCTTGGAGAGCTTTTTTGCAAAAGGAAAAGGCCGGGGGTTCCCACTAACTCAAAGTTATGGGGAGTTTTTTCATGTATTAATTTTTTATGCACTTATTTGCTATATTTATCTGCCACACGTAGAAGGCCGGTCCATGAAAAGAACGCCTACTTAAAACTGGTACTCCTGGTTGGTACTACTTACTAAAAGGATTAGTAAGTAGAAAAACTATTTTCTTTCTTTTGGGATAAACTTTGGCACGGTTTTTCCACTTGTTTTGTTTCTCATGCGCAGAAACCGTAGTCCGCACTTTTCAACGACAGGTGGTGCTGCCGAGTGGTTCTTCTCACATTGGTTCTTCCCACTTGCTCCTTTTAAATTGGACCAAATACTGAAGAGCGGTAACTAAGCGAGTAATTTATGAAACATTTTTTCGGGAGATTGTCAAACAATTTTGTGAAACATTTTTGCGTTTGTGGAGTTTTGGCAGTAATTTCCCTCCATAGCGGCATACACAGTCCGGTTAAAAGATTCAGCAGAACAGCCATCAGAGCGGACAATCGGCCGCTCCTAACTGCTAAACCTTACAAATACATCCATCAGTTTCCTACCGCTTATTCCCTTAGGGGTCGCTGGAGCCTATCTCAGCTGCATTCGGGCGGAATGCGGTGTACACCCTGGACAAGTCGCCACCTCGTCGCAGGGCCAACACAGATAGACAGACGACATTCACACACTAGGGCCAATTTAGTGTTAATCAACCTATCCCCAGGTGCATGTCTTTGGAGGTGGGAGGAAGCCAGAACCCACGCAGTCACGGGGAGGACATGCAAACTCCACACAGAAAGATCCCGAAGGCAGGATCGAACATAGGACCTTCGTATTGTGAGGCAGACAAATACAGCTCAGCTGAAACCCTTGCTGATGTTTCACGTCGCTTGGCAACAGACACCGCCTTTTAGAGGCGCACACACACTTCTCATATGAAATTTTTCTCTGTATATATTTTCTGAATGTACTCCATTTTTGTCTTATTTTTAAAGTAGAGCAACAATTACTTTAAGTACCATATTTTTTGGATTATAAATCGCTTTTTTTTTTTTTTTCATAGTTTGGCAATGGGGTGCGATTCATACTCTGGAGCGACTTGTGTGTGAAATAATCTCCCGTCCAAAGGCAAAACCCAGTAACTCAATTTTGGTCAAAACTGAGCTGATAATAATTTTGGAGTTCCTAGGTGATATGCTTTACATTAGTGTTTGCGAAATTGTAATTTGTTCCGTAAGTAAGCTGTTACGTGCATGGCAGGACCTAGCAACTACCACATAACCGCGTAGATACAACAGAAAAACCTAGTATCTCAAGGGACCAATCGGAGCTTCTTTGTCAGTCGCCTTATTGTCTTTAATGAGACATTTGCAAGAATGGGGGCCGACGGTCAACCTGATTATGTGATATTATGGCACGAGGGGATATTTGGAAGATTGGCCCAGGACGTTGCAAGCACCTTCATTAAATGTATTGTTCTTGATTCTTCCCCTTGCATACTCTTTTGGGCAGATAACTGTGGAGGTCAAATTAAAAACTGGACGCTGTACACGGCTCTTGCCCAATGTGCAAACGCAGAATGGGGCCCACCCGAGATTGTGATAAAATATCTGGAGAAAGGGCACACGTTCATGAGAGCAGATTCAATCCATGGCTCAATCGGCAAGAAAATGAAAGCTCAAGAAAACATCTATACGCTTGATGACTTTGTAGATCTTTGTAAGACAGCATCAAGATAGATTGGTTTTCCTTTGTTTTCTCAAAATCAGCTAGAAGTGAGTTACTAGATTTTGCCTCTGGACAGGAGTAATTAAAACAAAGTTAAAGTTAAAGTACCAAGGATTGTCACACACACACTAGGTGTGGCGAAATTATTCTCTTCATTTGACCCATCACCTTTCACCACTACCCACGGGAGGTGAGGGGAGCGGTGAGCAGCAGCGGTGGCTGTGCCCGGGAATCATTTTTGGTGATTACATTAGATTAGATTAGATAGTACTTTCTTCATTTCGTCAGGAGAGTTCCTTCAGGAAAATTTAACCCCCAATTCCAACCCTTGATGTTGAGTGCCAAGCAGGGAGGTAATGGGTGCCATTTTTATAGTCTTTGGTATGACTCGGCCAGGGTTTGAACTCACAACCTACCGAACTCAGGGCGGACACTCCAACCACTAGTTAGATAATATACATAGAAGCTTTAAAGCAGTCCTGCGCAACCTGTGTGAGCAGTGGATGATGGATGGAGAGCACAGCTTCACGGCAACAGGGAGAATGCGCAATGCAACTTTTTTGGATGTCATTGGATGGATGGACCAAGCATGGGCTTCACTGATAACCCAAACCATCCTGTCCGGATTCGGAAAGGCTGGAATAATTGGAACTTCAACCGGCGAAGACTCTGACGTAATAGACGTACCGATAGAAGGGGAAGCGGCGCATTGTCTACCTTTGGAGTTGACAGAGTTGTTTAGAAGTGACACAGAGGAAGATTTCATCGGATATAGCGATTAGGAGTGACAGATTGTTTGGTAAACGTATATAGCATGTTCTATATGTTAGTTATTTGAATGGCTCTTACCATAATATGTTAGGTTAACATACCAGGCACATTCTCAGTTGGTTATTTATGCGTCATATAAACGTACACTTATTCAGCCTGTTGTTCACTATTCTTTATTTGTTTTAAATTCCCTGTAAATGTCTATTCTTGGTGTAAGATCTTATCAAATAAATTTCCCCAAAAAATGTGACTTATATATGTTTTTTACTTTCTTTATTATGCATTTTCGACCGGTGCGATTTATAATCCGAAAAATACCGTAATTACATTTATTGAAGAGTAATTCCATTAGTACTTAAATAACAAGTAATTATAATGGCTTTTAAAAGTAATTTTCAGAACAGTGGTAGTAACAGTAATGTGGTGTTGAGTTTAAACTAAACACTTTGCATGCTTTGTTTGAAATACCATTATATATTGTAAATCCCCACTCAACCTACAAATACTGGGGTATCAATTTTGGTCCACATCGCCCAGCCCTACTTGGATACAATGTAAGGTATTGAAACAGTATACCATCCATATGTCTATTCATGTCCAAACCGCTGGCAACAGAATCAATACACCCTAAATGAAAATGTCCAACTAGGGCTAATTAACCATTTTCCTTCTAAACGGGGTGTCAAACATACAGCTTGGGGGCTGGATCTGGCCCGTGAGATGAGTTTGCTAAGTATAAAAATAATGAAATGGAACATTTTGAATGAAATAAACTGCTGTGCTAAATGTGTCCACTGGATGTTGCAATAGAAATTCTTTTAGGCAAGCAAACGGTCTATAGCGGGGCCAAGCAAGAGGTAAGCAACAAAGCGTGGCTACGGCTCCTCCCCCTCGACCCAAATGCAACGTAAAACCGGCCATTTTACGTCTTCTGCTTGGAACACCGGGGGCGGTATAGCTCGGTTGGTAGAGTGACCGTGCCAGCAACTTGGGAGTTGCAAGTTCGATCCCCGCTTCTGCCATCCTAGTCACTGCCGTTGTGTCCTTTACACTTTACCCACCTGCTTACAGTGGCACCCACACTGGTTTAAATATGTAACTTACATATTGGGTTTCACTATGTAAAGCGCTTTGAGTCACTAGAAAAAAGCGCTATATAAATATAATTCACTTCACCATCGTGTTTTGGCGTCCTCATTGGACTAAAATGTCTGTCATAAAAGAGAAAAGTGGACGCCGAGCGTATCTCAACCCTCTTGGATAGTTTCGACCTCCGTTTGCATGATTTGTTGAGTTAGCACAGGGATAATACGCGGACATGATAAATAAGGTATTTGAGACCAAATAATTAAAATGTATTTGTTTTCACTCCCAGATAAAATGTGAGAAAATTACCAGTAAAAATAGATAAAAAAAAGTTGCCTCTATATTGAAGCTATTATCATTTATATCTGATTTATGACACCAAAAGACTTCCAAAGTTTGAGTAAATAGATATGATCAAAACAGTATCAATCTCAGAGATTCTCGAGCCATTTTGAGAGTTAACGAGGAAGCCAGTCCCGTGATCACTTGACGTAGAGGAGGAACCATAGATCCCTTCCCCATCAACAACAATGCTAATCAAGCAGAATTTGTGAGAGTCAAAAACATTTACTTTGGGGAAAATTATGATATAGAACCTTACATTTTTTAGCCTGAACACAGAGGATGAGCAGTAAGTTTTAGAAACACTGCTAAAAACGGATGTAGATTTATTTGGACACGATAGCAATAACAGCATTGCTCGGTGCTACACATACAAACTAACCATAATCAAACAAACACTTACTGTACAATTCCCACCCCTGCTGGGATGCCAACTGACAGGACTCCCACATAACCCCTTTTAGATGAAGAATCCATTATAATTCTCACGAAGGGTAAAAAAAAAAAAAGTTGCAGCAACTAGCGTCTTTTTCAAAATCTAAGGGGATGTGAAAGTGAACCAGCCTGTCAGTCCATGGCCACATTTGTCTGCTAGCAGGAGAGAGATGCATGAATTATAATCTAGAATTAATTTGAGAAACAAATTTGAGACCAAGCCGAATCAGCTAAGTGTGTCAACAATAGCAGCATAAGCTAGTTGGCTCAACGCGATCAATGCACCGCTAAAATAGTCTGTCTCCGTTGGCACTTATAATAACAATATCACTCAAGTATTTAGTTAATTTTCAGGTCACGACATGTAAATGGAGTATTGTTGGCGCTTGCTGGATGTTTTTAGAGTACAATGAACGCAATAGAGAATCCTCCATCTGTTGACTCAATTGTTAGCGATTTTGACTGCATTTAAAAAAGCCAACCATATGTGTTCTTATCTTACATTAGGATTGTGAATGGTAAACAGCACATCCCCTTTACATTTGTGCCTATTCCCAGTATGACTGATCTAATAATATGATCAGAGTGCAAACGCCTTACGACAGTGACGTAAAATCTTACCGAAGGTGTTCAGAGCGGAAAATCTAAAATGGCAGACTGAATTTGTGGGATTGTGGATGGTATTTTCACAT
>NC_084634.1:9595408-9692908 GCF_033978795.1 Nerophis ophidion | reverse complement strand
TCTTGCGCTCCGAAACACTGGGAATGCTTACATCCAGATCCTCCATGTCGTTCTCGTCGGACAGGTTGGGAATCTCGATGGTCCCTTTGTATTTGATTCCTGATTTTGACTTTCCTGAAGAAAAAGAAGTGCATGGGGGGTTATGTCGCGTCATAGAACAACAATGTCTCCGGCATTGGACTCACCGGTCCAAGTTGCCTTCATGTTCCACTCGTAGAAGAAAATAAGTTTCCCTTTGCGGTTGTTGATCGACGCCTCGCCTTCCAACTTGCTGACCTCAGAGACCTCGCAGCAGCCCTCCTCGTTCTCCACGCACAGCCCCAGAAGGAGGCTTTTCAATTTGTCGGACGACCAGCTTGTGGCATCCCGTTCCGTCCTGTGAGGGAGGAATCCATGGTTGAACAGCCATACCAACGCACAGCAGGGCTCAAATTTATGATTTTTTTTATACAGTTGTGATCAAAATTATTCAACTCCCACACAATTTTGGTGTTTTAGCAAGTTGGACATTTTTTCCGTATTTTGTTTATAGTCATATCAAATAAAGATGTGACAAATAGACAAATGCAACTTAAATTGTAACACTGTATTTTACAAAATACCAAAAAAGGACATTTTTCAGAATATCTCATTGACAAAATGATTCAACCCCCTAGTTACATGCATCTTTAGTACTTAGTAGAACACCCTTTGGCAGTAATGACATCATTCAAAGGTGATACATAACCGGACACAAGCTTCTTGCAACCATCTACAGGTATTTTAGCCCATTCCTCTTGGGCAAAGGCCTCCAGTTCATTCATATTCTTGGGCTTGTGTGCTGCAACTGCCTTCTTCAAGTCCCACCACAGGTTTTCTATAGGATTTAGGTCTGGCGACTGTGAAGGCCACTCCAGAGTCTTCCAGCCCTTCTTCTGCAACTACTCTGATGTTGATATGGAGGTATGCTTGGGATCGTTGTCCTGTTGGAAGGTCCAACGTCTCCCAAGCCTCAGCTTCATCACTGACTTCATGACATTTGCAGCTAATATATCCTGGTAGGAAATAGAATTCATAATGCCTTGAACGCGCTGGAGATTCCCGGTACCTGAGGCAGAGAAACAGCCCCAGAGCATGATTGACCCCCCACCATGCTTAACAGTAGGAAGGTGTTCTTCTCTTTGTAAGCTTCATTTTTCTCCTCCAGACATAACGTTGATTCATAGGCCCAACGAGTTCCACTTTTGTCTCATCACTCCATAGAACAGTTTCCCAAAACCTTTGGGGTTTGTCCAGATGATTTTTGGCATACTGGAGTCTATTTTACTTGTGCCTGGTAGTCAGAAGGTGGGTGCGCCTGGGAGTTCTGGCATGGAGGCCTTCATCTCGTAGTGCGCGCCTTATTGTCTGGAACCAAACCTGCGTTCCCCCCTCTGCAATGTCCTGTTGTAGTTCCTCAGCTGTTACCCGGGGGGTTTTCACCACTGTACGCTCCAAATACCGGACAGCATCCTCTTTCTACCACGCCCAGGTAGTGTTTCCACTCTGCCTTTAGCTTTAAACTTGCGAATTATGCTCCCAACTGTGTCTCTTGGAATGTGTAATGTCTTTGCTATTTTCTTATATCCATATCCTTTCTTATGAAGAGAAATTACCTCCTCTCTTGACTTCTTTGACCACTCCCTGGACTTCACCATGTTGCAAATACACCATTGACCATCTACAAGAAGCTGAGCGTAACAGTCTTTTTCAATCAGTTTAATTGTTGCTCGTTATGGTTCTAATCACATCTACAGGTGTTTTCAACACCAGATTGAAAAGACCTTATTCAAATTCTGTTCTTAAGAGTTATGATCTTCAAGGGGTTGAATAATTTTGTCAATGAGATATTAAGAGAAATGACACTGTTTGGTATTTTACAAAATGTAATGTAATTCAAGTTGCATTTGTCTATTTAATGCCTCTTTATTTGATATGACTATAAACAAAATACGGAATAAATGCCCTACTTGCTAAAACACCAAAATTGTGTGGGGGTTGAATAATTTTGATCACAACTGTACATATAAATGTTTTCCTTGTGGTCCAATAGTTATTTGGTCAAAACTTTGCAGAAATTACGATTTATCAACCATCTTCAAACTGCTTTCTGGTCGTCTCATCAGGATGCACCGTTTTGTGGGCGTATTCTCCCCGTCAGCCATGTTGGTAGTTTTTAGCACATCCATAGCGCGTCTAGTGACAGTAGGGCTGGGGGATATGGCCTTTTTTTAATATCTCGATATTTTTAGGCCATATCGCGATACACGATATCTCGATATTTTTCCTTGATACATATAATCACAGCAGTATGATGATTCCATGTGCTTACATTAAAACATTCTTCTTCATTCTGCATTAATACATGCTCATTTTAAACTTTCATGCAGAGAAAGAAATCACAACTAAGTAAATTGACCAAAACTGTATTTATTTAAGTTATTAAGCAAAGGCATAAACGTTCATGTAATTTCATGAAACAGAAAGTGCAAGATTGTCAAAGACATTTTAAGTGTCAAATAAAAATGAGCTGCATAATAGGAAATCAAATAATGTTCGTCCTTCGCAATGTGGTAGGTTACTACGGACGTTATTAAATTCTGTTGTTGACCATTTTTTTCATACGGTGTTGATATGGAAATGTTTGCCTCGGCATTTTGATGGTAGCTTAGGGGTAGGGAACCTATGGCTCTATAGCCAGATGCGGCTCTTTTGATGACTCCAACTGGCACTCAGATAAATCTTAGCTGACATTGCTTAACACGATAAGTAATTAATAATTCCGCTGGTAATCAGTGTTAAAAATAACGTTCAAATTATAAAAAATTCTCATGCATTTTAATCCAACCATCCGTTTTCTAAACGCACCTGTTCAAGATGTCGCATTAATGGTAAGAAGTATTATATTTATTATTGGTTAACTTTTAGAATAATGTTATTAAAAAGAATAAGAGACTTATTATACTCTAAAAATGTTGGTCTTCCTTAAAAATGCACGCATTTAGTTGTATTCAGTGTAGGGCTGGGCGATATATCAATATATACGATATATCGCGGGTTTGTCTCTGTGCGATATAGAAAATGACTATATCGTAATATTTTCGAGTATACATTCTCACGCAAGACTTTTAGCTGCGGGCGTACACTTTAGGTTTTCCTCACTCTTTCCTGTGTCTCCTCACAGACAAGCAGGCTCACATTCTTACATACGTCACAAACTGTCACGTCATACGTCACATACACACGCCCTCGCAGAGCAGAGACGTAGTGGCGTGGCTAACGTTAGCTGCTAACGTAGCCGTACGAGAGAAAGATGCTGTGGTTCTGGTAACAAATGAAGGAAGAATTAATTCCCAATAAAAACAGCAAAGTTTCCATCGTCTGGCGGTGGTTCGGTTTCAAGTGGGAATATGTCGAACAGACAACCGTATTTTGTCAAGTGTGGGGGGGGGAAAGCGTTGCTATAAAAAGTAGCATCACTGCTAATATGTAGCATCATTTGAAAAGTCACTCGCTAGAGAATTTAATAACCTTAGTGAAGGACAAATACCATTTGATTTCCTATTATGCAGCTCATTTTTATTTCACACTTAAAATGTCTCTGACAATCTTGCAATTTATGTTTTGTAAATGACTTGAATGTTTGTGCCACTGCTTAATAACTGTTTAATAAATACACTTTTGGTCAATTGACTTAGTTGTGATTTCCCTCTCTGCATGAAAGTTTAAAAGTAGCACATATTAATGCAGTATGAAGAAAAATGTTTAAATGTAGACACATAGAATCATCATACTGCTGTGATTATATGCATCAAGTGTTCATTAAAGGCAAAATATTGTAATATATATCGTATATCGCGATATGGCCTAATAATATTGCGATATTAAAAATAGGAAATATCGCCCAGCCCTAATTCAGTGTTAAAAAATATTATTTGGCTCTCACGGAAATACATTTTGAAATATTTGACTTCCATGGCTCTCTCAGCCAAAAAGGTTCCCGACCCCTGGTGTAGCGTGTGGCACCGAACGGAAATGTTGAAATGCGAAGTAATCACTCTTCATTCTCTAGCAGGTGAGTTTTCAAATGATGCTACATATTAGCAGTAATGCTACTTTTTGTATCAACGCTTTAGCACTACACTTGACAAATTACGGTTGTCTTTTCGACATATTCCCACTTCAAGCCAAACCACCGCCAGACGATGGACCACCTGCTGTTTTTCTTGGGAATTAATTCTTCCTTCATTCACATCTTCTTTCTCTCATATTACCACTCGCACGGCTGCGCTAGCATCACAGCTACCGTTACCCATTCCGCTACCTCTCTGTTCCGCGAGGGCGTATACGTATGTGACGTATGACGCAACAGTATGTGAGGTGTGTAAGAAGGCGCGCTTGCTGTCTGTGAGAAGGAGAGAAAGGAAAGAGCGAGAAGAGCCTGTAGTTTAATGGCAGCAGCTAAAAGTAGCTGTGTGAGAATGTATACTCGAATATCACGATAGTCATTTTTTAAATCGCACAGAGACAAATCCGCGATATTTTGACTGTATCAATACATCGCCTGGCCCTAAATGACAGTTTTAAGAATCATACGTTATTTTCCTTATCTACAATTGAGACCATTTCAGCGAAAGATACTCTGAAATCCCTCCCCCATTCTTCAAAGACACTGGGATGTTGACGCTGTTCTGGGCGGCAGAGGGTAGAGACTTTGGGTCTTATGAACACAACACGCACCCAGGGACTACTACTACTACTACACAGATATGTGCACATATTAGGGTTGTGAATATTTGGCCATCACATGATTGAATTAGATTCCTCAGGGGAATGGTTTGATTTAGAATCGATTCCCGATTCAAAACGATTCTCAATTCAAAAGCAATACTTTTTAATAACATTGGGTGCCAGTTGATTAACTACATTAAGCTATAAACAGCTCTAATGAATTACTTAACACTGGTTTTGTTTAATACAATTCTACCCAAACATTTAATAAAGTCAAATAAAAATAAGGCAACAAGAGAAGCATCCAACACTTCTCTTTTGTAAAATAAATCTGTACAGCAGATTTAGATCATCTACATCAATAGTATGATTTTCCCGTGTGGCTGGACAGGACAGATTAAAAACATAAATAAATGTAGATTTTTTTCCAAAGGGGGTTTTCATTTTTTGGAATAGAGTAAAAATTGTTACAAATTGAAAATCGCCATTAATTCAGAAATCTTTTTTTTTTTTCTGACACCCCACCTCGATCCCACAACTACCCAGCTTCACCGCCGCGGTGGCTGCAACTCCGGGCGGGGCCCTGTCTTCTCCCCGTCAGCCATGTTGTAGTGTCTAGCGCTTATTGTAAATAATGTAAATAATTCAAATGTATATATTCTGATGATTAACTTGTGTGATAACTGTATTATGCTGATAATATATATTTTTACCATGAACTGATTAACATGTACCCCGACTTAAAAAACTTATTCGGGTGTTACCATTTAGTGGTCAATTGTATGGAATATGTACTGTACTGTGCAATGTACTATCAAAAGTTTCAATCAATCAAATCCATAGAGTCTAATGAGTGCTGTGCAAATTTAATAAAAGTTTCAATCAATCAAATCCATAGAGTCTAATGAGTGCTGTGCAAATTTAATAAAAGTTTCAATCAATCAAATCCATAGTCTAATGACAGAAATAAGTTTGAACTATACGCAATTTGTATTAGTTTACATGTGCATGCACGAGCCAGTCTGCCCCACAACAAGAGGATAGAGGGGGGTGCGGGGGTGACTACAACGTAAGATTGTGGAAAAATTTGGTTTTGCAAAATAGGTCCTTTCCAAAGAACGTTGGGAAGTAGGAAATAGCCCTTCCACAAAAACATGGCTGACATCAGCTGAGTTTGAAATGATTATTTAATCTGTGTTGGATTAGGGCTGGCCGATATATCGTGGGTTTGTCTCTGTGCGATATAGGGAATGACTATATCGTGATATTTGAGTATACGTTCTTACGCGGTTGCTTTTAGCTGCCGTCATTACACTAAAGGCGTTTCTCACTCTGTTGTCTCTCCTTCTCACAGACCGCAAGCCCACCTTCTTACATACGTCACATATGTATACGCCCTCGCGGGGCAGAGAGGTAGCAGCATGGGTAACGTTAGCTGTGATGCTAGCGGAGCCGTGCGAGGTGTAATACAAAATAAATAAGGTACGAATCTGATAACAAATAAAGGAAGAATTAATTCCCAAGAAAGACAGCGGGGGGTCCATCGTCTGTCGGTGGTTTGGGTTCAAGTGGGAATATGTCGAACAGACAACCGTAATTTGTCAAGTGTGGGGCAAAAGCGTTGATAAAAAAAAGTAGCATTACTGCTAATGTGTAGCGTCATTTGAAAAGTCACCTGCTAGAGAACGAAGAGTGCTTACTACGCATGTCAACATCTCCACTCGGTGCCACACCAAGAAAATGCCTAGGCAAACATTTCCACATCAACACCATATGAAAAAAATAGTGAACAACATAAGGAGATAACGTCCGCAGGAACCTACCACATAGCGGTTTGATTTCCTATTATGCAGCTCATTTTTATTTGACAGTTGACATTTTTTGTGTGACAACATGCAAAAAAGTGCACTTTATTCGTTTTAAACTATTGTAGTGGTGTTCTGTATAAAAATTGCACTTTAAGTGTTGTTTTGATATGTCATCTTTGTGACATCATGCACAAAAGTGCACTAATGGCTTGTTTTAAAATGACTGACAATCTAGCACTTTGTTTTGAAATGACATGATTTCACTGCTTAATAACTGTTTAATAAATACAGTTTTAGTCAATTGACTTAGTTGTGATTTCCCTCTCTGCATGAAAGTTTAAAATGAGCATATATTAATGCAGTATGAACGAGAATGTTTTAATGTAGACACATAGAATCATCATAATGCTGTGATTATGTGCATCAAGTGTTCATTCAAGGCTAAGGCAAAATATCAAGATATATATCGTGTATCGTGACATGGCCTAAAAATATTAAGATTTTTAAAAAAGGCCATATCGCCCAGCCCTAGTTCGAACTATACGCAATTTGTATTAGTTTACATGTGCATGCACGAGCCAGGCTGCCCCACAACAAGAAAAAAAGGAAGTTATTGACTACAACGTAAGATTGTGCAAAAAGTTGGTTTTGCAAAATAGGTCCCCTTCAAAGAACGTTGGGGAGTAGGAAATAGCCTTTCCACAAAAACATAGCTGACATCAGCTCAGTTTGAAATGATTACTTAATAATAATCTGTGTTGGATGATGCATTTTAGATTACCCATCCATCCATCTTCTTCCGCTTAGCCGAGGTCGGGTCGCGGGGGCAGCAGCCTAAGCAGGGAATCCCAGACTTTCCTCTCCTCAGCCACTTCGTCCAGCTACATCTAGGGGAACCCGGAGGCATTCCCAGGCCACCCGGGAGACATAGTCGTCCCAACCTGTCCTGGGTCTTCCCCGTGGCCTTCTGTCGGTTTGATGTGCCCTAAACACCTCCCTAGGGAGGCGTTCGGGTGGCATCCTGACCAGATGCCCGAACTTCCTCATCTGGCTCCTCTCCATGTGGAAAAGCAGCGGCTTTACTTTGAGCTCCCCTCGGATGTGCGGGGCTTCTCACCCTATCTCTAAGGGAGAGCCCCGCCACCCGGCGGAGGAAACTCATTTCGGCCGCTTGTACCCGTGATCTTGTCCTTTCGGTCATGACCCAAAGCTCATGACCATAGGTGAGGATGGGAACGTAGATCGACCGGTAAATCGAAAGCTTCGCCTTCCGGCTCAGCTCCTTCTTCACCACAACGGCTCGATACAGCGTCCACATTACTGAAGACGCCGCACCGATCCGCCTGTCGATCTCACGATCCACTCTTCCCTCACTCGTGAAACAAGACTTCTTGGTACTTGAACTCTTCCACTTGGGGCAGGGTTTCCTCCCAAACACGGAGATGGCACTCCACACCTTCCCGGGCAAGAACCATGGACTTGGAGGTGCCGATTCTCATCAAACTTTAAACAAGTTTAAATACTTATTCGGGTGTTACCATTTAGTGGTCAATTGTACGGAATATGTACTGTACTGTGCAATCTACTAATAAAAGTAAATTGAGAGCTTTGCCTTCCGGCTCAGCTCCTTCTCCACCACAACGGATCGATACAGCGTCCGCATTACTGAAGACGCCGCACCGATCCGCCTGTCGATCTCACGATACATTCTTCCCCCACTCATGAACAAGACTCCGAGGTACTTGAACTTCTTTGTATTAAACTTTACTTAACTTAAAGGGCCTACTGAAACCCACTACTACCCACCACGCAGTCTGATAGTTTATATATCAATGATGAAATATTACCATTGCAACACATGTAAACACGGCTAGTTTAGTTTACTAAATTGCAATTTTAAATTTCCTGGGAAGTATCTGGTTGAAACTTCGCGGAATGATGACGCGTGCGCATGACGTCACCGGTTGTAGCGGACATGTTCTTCCAGCCCAATCCAAGCTATCAGTCGTCTGCTTTAATCGCATAATTACACAGTATTTTGGAGATCTGTGTTGCTGAATCCTTTGCAATTTGTTCAATTAATAATGGAGAAGTCAAAGAAGAAAGATGGAGTTGGGAAGCTTTAGCCTTTAGCCACACAAACACACGGTGATTCCTTGTTTAAAATTCACGGAGGTGAAACTTTACTATGGATCCCAACCGAATGTCAACCAGCAGGTTTCGGTGAGAAAATTGTGGTAAAAAGTCGCTTCTTACCAGAGATCAGCTGAGCTTGTGCCGCCCATAAAGCTGCCGTCGACTTCCCTGAGACACTGCGCGTCAACACACCCGGCCGTGGACGTACACTTCCGACTATCAGGTACTGAAACTCACTGAAACACTAGCAACACAATAGAAAGATAAGGGATTTCCCAGAATTATCCTAGTAAAGGTCTCTGAAAACATATGAATCTGTCGCAATGCAAAGCGATTGCAATCGCGTTTTCTTTGTTTTTTTTCTAGTCCGTCGCCATCAATATCCTCAAACACAATCTTTCATCCTCGCTCAAATTAATGGGGAAATTGTCGTTTTCTCGGTCTGAATAGCTGTTTTTGTTGGAGGCTCCCATTAAAATCAATGTGAATATATGAGGAGCAATCAACATGTGACGTCATCGTCTGCGACTTCCGGTAGAGGCAGGGCTTTTCTCCAGTTGCAAACTTTATCGTCGATGTTCTCTACTACATCCTTTAGGGAAAAATATGGCAATATCGCGAAATGATCAAGTATGACACAGAATGGACCTGCTAACCCCGTTTAAATAAGAAAATCTCATTTCAGTAGGCCTTTAAGTCGGGGTCCACGTTAATCAATTCATGGTAAAAAGGTAATGGGTTCGAGCTGGATTTGAACAAGTGCCCTAAGGAACTCAGCATGAACAATTACGGTTCTTCACTCTACCAACTGAGCTATTAAGGAGATTGGTTGATAAGGTTTTTTAATGTAACCAATCGGATGGTTGTGTGTGTGTGGGACAATGCTGGAAACTTTGAGAGAACAGAATGGAACGACAAGGTAATGAACACAAATACCTTTTTTTCCGATATATGATCAGAATATTCCCACACGGCGGAACTGATCTCCGACGACAATAAATGACAAATAAACAACGACCGAAGTGCGGGGATTCTGTTGGCAGCAGCATCTCGTTGACAAATACACTTCCTTATAAAAACAGGTTGGCGTAGATGTTCTCTACTAAATCCATCCATCCATTTTCTACCGCTTATTCCCTTTTGGGGGTTGTGGGGTGGCGCTGGCGCCTATCTCAGCTACAATCGGGCGGAAGGCGGGGTACACCCTGGACAAGTCGCCACCTCATCGCAGGGCCAACACAGAAAGACAGACAACATTCACACACTAGGGCCAATTTAGTGTCGCCAATCAACCTATCCCCAGGTGCATGTCTTTGGAAGTGGGAGGAGGCCGGAGTACCCGGAGGGAACCCACGCATTCACGGGGAGAACATGCAAACTCCATTGGATTTGAACCCAGGACTGCAGGACCTTCGTATTGTGAGGCAGACGCACTAACCCCTCTGCCACCGTGAAGCCTCTACTAAATCCTTTCAGCAAAAATATGGCAGAACGCGGCAGCACGACTTTTAACAGGGGCCAGGAAACGCCAGCATATAACCCCAATTCTTCAGAGTTTGCACTGGCTCCCTGTTCATTTTAGAATTGATTTTAAAACATTGCTGTTTGTTTTTAAATCTTTACATGGACTGGCACCTCAATATATCTCGGACCTCATCCAAATTTACATCCCTGCGCGCGCTCTGAGGTCCGAAAGCCAGCTCCAGCTCGTGGTGCCCAAGACCAGACTTAAGACCAGGGGAGACAGGGCCTTCTCTGTGGTCGGCCCTAAGCTCTGGAACACTCTGCCGCTCAATGTTCAAACTGCTTCCACAGTGGAGTGTTTTAAGTCTCGTCTTAAGACCCACTTTTATTCTTTGGCTTTTAACACTGCCATTTTAACATCTGCCATCCGGGAGGGACTCAAAGTAAAGCCGCTGCTCCTCCACATCGAGAGGAGCCAGATGAGGTGGTTCGGGCATCTGGTCAGGATGCCACCCGAACGCCTCCCTAGGGATGTGTTTAGGGCACGTCCAGCTGGTAGGAGGCCACGGGGAAGACCCAGGACACGTTGGGAAAACTATGTCTCCCGGCTGGCCTGGGAACGCCTCGGGATCCCCCGGAAAGAGCTAGACGAAGTGGCTGGAGATAGGGAAGTCTGGGCTTCCCTGCTTAGGCTGCTGCCCCCGCGACCCGACCTCGGATAAGCGGAAGATGATGGATGGATGGATGGATGGCTTTTAACACTACGTGAGTTGTGTGGTTCTCTGTCCTCTGTTGTCCTCTGTGTTTTTATACACTTTTATTTTACGGTTTTAATTGATTTTACCCTTTAAAATAGTTTTTAATCATATTTGTTTTTATATTGTTTTTATTGGTTTTATTTGTATTCATTTTTTGTTTTATTCAGTCATTGGTGGAGCATAATATTGTTTTTAACATGGCTGTGCAGCACTTTGGAAACGTTATTGTTGTTTAAATGTGCTATATAAATAAAGTGGATTGGATTGGATTGGAATATCGCGAAATGATCATGTATGACACATAGAATGGACCTGCTATCCCCTTTTAAATAAGAAAATCTCATTTCAGTAGGCCTTTAAGATCTGAAGTTTCCCAATGCTGGAACGCTCCGGAACTTTCCATGGGGTGGTTAGAAAGAAAAAAAAAAGCGCACGGTTACCATGGTGAGCCAACGAAGGTTTGACACAAGCAGTGGCTTCTCGCTATGACGTCATAAGATGACTTCCCCCACCGGCACCGGCGTGCACGTTTTGGACGCGTGCACGTTTTGGACTGGCAGCGTGTTATGACACAAGACTGCAGTCCATTGGTTCTTTAACCACTCACTATTGTGTTGGTACTTGACTGCCATGCACTTTCTTTCAACAAGCTAGCTTCATTTTACGAGTATTAAAGCACATTTGACATACATTGGCGTGTTAACACACCATATTAAGAACACATTACATCGTAATTGGGTGTTTTTGGTGAGCATGGCATGTAGCTCGGTATGCTATTAGCATTAGCCGGCTGGCTAGCAATGTCCTTTCTTTCTGCCTCACCAGTGCCAGTTGTTGACATTTGTAGCGTCGGCTCGCTCTTCTACGATCCAGCGAGGGTCGCCTTCTCCCCATTTGGCCATCTTAGCTGCTGTTTTTTATTATTTAAAAAAAAAAAAAAAAAGGAGCGGCGCTCGACTCTGCTTGCCGGTGAATGAACACACGTTGCTTCTAGAAGTGTCTACCTCCCGCAGCCCCGCCGGCCGTGCTCGAGCATTTATTCGCGGAGGCAGAGAACTTGCTGGAAACGGAAGTTGGCGCGGTGGACACGCCCCCTTGCATCCGGTTCGCGGGGACCGCGCGGTAGCGTTCAAGATGGCGGACACCGGACATTAACCTCGGTTAAAGAAATCATCTTTTAAGTCCGTTCGACATTGTTGGCTATGTCTGTCATATTTTATCACAGTCACGTTTCGATACTAACACCAACTGTGAAAGTAAAGGAGGTGTTTTTGCCCGTTGTCGGTGTCAAATGCTCACGCTTACAGAGGCTAGCAAGGTAGCTACTTGCTATGCTAGGCTGACCATATTCTGAAAAATCCCAAAAAGAGGACATATATATGCACACCAAGGCCGGGACTAGGTGAAAATTTGCCAATGATTCTTAAACTTGCTTTATAAATATTATATCTACAAACCCTGTTTCCATATGAGTTGGGAAATTGTGTTAGATGTAAATATAAACGGAATACAATGATTTGCAAATCCTTATCGACTCATATTCAATTGAATGCACTACAAATACAAGATATTTGAAGTTCAAACTCAACGTATCTTTTTTCATCCATCCATCCATCATCTTCCGCTTATCCGAGGTCGGGTCGCGGGGGCAACAGCCTAAGCAGGGAAACCCAGACTTCCCTCTCCCCAGCCACTTCGTCTAGCTCTTCCCGGGGGATCCCGAGGCGTTCCCAGGCCAGCCGGGAGACATAGTCTTCCCAACGTGTCCTGGGTCTTCCCCGTGGCCTCCTACCAGTTGGACGTGCCCTAAACACCTCCCTAGGGAGGCGTTCGGGTGGCATCCTGACCAGATGCCCGAACCACCTCATCTGGCTCCTCTCAATGTGAAGGAGCAGCGACTTTACTTTGAGTTCCTCCCGGATGGCAGAGCTTCTCACCCTATCTCTAAGGAAGAGCCCCGCCACACGGCGGAGGAAACTCATTTCGGCCGCTTGTACCCGTGATCTTATCCTTTCGGTCATGACCCAAAGCTCATGACAGTAGGTGAGGATGGGAACGTAGATCGACCGGTAAATTGAGAGCTTTGCCTTCCGGCTCAGCTCCTTCTTCACCACAACGGATCGGTACAACATCCGCATTACTGAAGACGCCGCACCGATCCGCCTGTCGATCTCACGATCCACTCTTCCCCCACTCGTGAACAAGACTCCTAGGTATTTGAACTCCTCCACTTGGGGCAGTATCTTTTTTTTTTTTTTGCAAATAATAATTAACTTAGAATTTCATGGCTGCAACACTTGCCAAAGTAGTTGGGAAAGGGTATGTTCACCACTGTGTTACATCACCTTTTCTTTTAACACACTCAAAAAACGTTTGGGAACTGAGGAAACTAATCTGTGTTTACAAGTGAGATTTAAACCCAGAGAGAATCCCTATGACCTCCGAGGTTCAGCTTTCTTTCAGAAAGCAAAAATAAGAACAAGCTTATAAAGTAGATGTGTTTTTGTTAGAGGAGTTCAACTTTGGAACAGCTTGGATGATTCCTTAAAATGTTCCAGTTCCATTCACACATTTAAAAAACACTTTAAGACCAATGTCTTGAAAAAATATATCACTCTTGAATTAACATTATAGTTAATACCATGATTAATGTTAATTAAAAATTAAAGATGAGATATAAATAATAATAGAAGTACAATTGTTTGTATGTATTGTATATAGAATTACTTCAAAGGTCTAATATGTACACAGGGATATTTCACATGCCTGTACTGTGTATAAAATCTAACTACGTTCATGTTTATAATGTGTATTTATAATAAGTTGTGCAAAGGACATTTTATGATTTTCGGAAGTTTATTTTGTACTTGAAATTGTTTATAGGGTTAGGCGCAATAAGTGTTTAACTTCAGCCTAAACCCTTTCGGTCTGCAACATTTTTTATTTTTAATCTATGAATGTACAACTTTTTATTTTCAATCTATGAATGTACAACTGTTTGTTTGCTTTGTTGACCATTGACCGAAGAACAATAAACATGACATGAAACAAACAGGACATGACAATCGTTGAAGCTTTGAAAGTGGAATTCTTTCCCATTCTTGTTTTATGTAGAGCTTCAGTCGTTCAACAGTCCGGGGTCTCTGCTGTCGTATTTTATGCTTCATAATGCGCCACACAATCTCGATGGGAGAGAGGTCTGGGCTGCAGGCGGGCCAGGAAAGTACCCGCACTCTTTTTTCACGAAGCCACGCTGTTGTAACACGTGCTGAATGTGGCTTGGCATTGTCTTGCTGAAATAAGCAGGGGCGTCCAGGAAAAAGACGGTGCTCAGATGGCAGCATAGGTTGTTCCAAAACCTGTGTGTACCTTTCAGCATTAATGGTGCCTTCACAGAAGTGTAAGTTACCCATGCCTTGGGCACTAATGCACCCCCATACCATCAAAGATGCTGACTTTTGAACTTTGCGTCAATAACAGTCTGGATGGTTCGCTTCCCCTTTGGTCCGGATGACACAATGTCGAATATTTCCAAAAACAATTTAAAATGTGGACTCGTCAGACCACAGAACACTTTTCCACTTTGCATCAGTCCATCTTAGATGATCTCGGGGCCCAGTGAAGCCGGCGGCGTTTCCGGATGTTGTTGATAAATGGCTTTCGCTTTGCATAGTAGAGCTTTAACTTGCACTTACAGATGTAGTGACGAACTGTATTTAGTGACAGTGGTTTTCTGAAGTGTTGCTGAGCCCATGTGGTGATATCCTTTAGAGATTGATGTGGGTTTTTGATACAGTGCCGTCTGAGGGATCGAAAGTCACAGTCATTCGATGTTGGTTTCCGGCCATGCCGCTTACCTGGAGTGATTTCTCCAGATTCTCTGAACTTTTTGATGATATTATGGACCGTAGATGTTGAAATCCCTAAATTTCTTGCAATTGCACTTTGAGAAACGTTGTTCTTAAACTGTTTGACTATTTGCTCACACAGTTGTGGACAAAGGGGTGTACCTCGCCCCATCTTTTCTTGTGAAAGACTGAGCATTTTTTGGGAAGCTGTTTTTTACCCAATCATGGCACCCACCTGTTCCCAATTAGCCTGCACACCTGTGGGATGTTCCAAATAAGTATTGGATGAGTATTCCTCAACTTTATCAGTATTTATTGCCAACTTTCCCAACTTCTTTGTCACGTGTTGCTGGCATCAAATTTTAAAGTTAATTATTATTTGCAAAAAAAAAAAAGGTTATCAGTTTGAACATCAAATATGTTGTCTTTGTAGCATATTCAACTGAATATGGGTCGAAAAGGATTTGCAAATCATTGTATTCCGTTTATATTTACATCTAACACAATTTCCCAACTCATATTGAAACAGGGTTTGTAAATACTAACATCACTGTCACTTCATGGGGATATGGCGCCCCCTTATGGATTGTTTAGAATGAAAATAAAATTGTCAAAATGTCATAATAATTCCCACCAATAGAGTAGTAATATTAGCGTAAATTCAAATTATTTTGACCAACATTGCTACTAGGGGTGTGGGAAAAAATCGATTCGAATTTGAATCGCGATTCTCAAGTTGTGCGATTCAGAATTGACTCTCATTATTTAAAAAAATTAAAATAAATTTCAAAAAAAATTATCAATCCAACAAAACAATACACAGCAATACCATAACAATGCAATCCAATTCCAAAACCAAACCTGACCCAGCAACACTCAGAACTGCAATAAACAGAGCAATTGAGAGGAGACACAAACACCACACAGAACAAACCAAAAGTAGTGAAACAAAAATAAATATTATCAACAACAGTATCAATATTAGTTATGATTTCAACATAGCAGTGATTAAAAATCCCTCATTGACATTATCATTAGACATTTATAAAAAAATTAAATAGTATCACAGTGGCTTACACTTGCATCGCATCTCATAAGCTTGACAACACACTGTGTCCAGTGTTTTCACAAAGATAAAAAAAGTCATATTTTTGGTTCGTTTAATAGTTAAAACAAATGTACATTATTGCAATCAGTTGATAAAACATTGTCCTTTGTAATTATAAAAGCTTTTTTAAAAAAATCTACTTCTCTGCTAGCATGTCAGCAGACTGGGGTAGATCCTGCTGAAATCCAATGTATTGAATGTGAACAGAATCGTTTTGAATCGGAAAAATTGCGTTTTTGAATCAAAAATCACGTTGAATCGAAAAAATCAATTTATAATCGAATTGCCACACCAAGAATCGATATTGAATCGAATCGTGGGACACCCAAAGATTCGCAACCCTAATTGCTACCAGTGATTGTTTCATTGACAAAATAAAAATAAAAAAACAGTTCTATAGTAACGAGCAAGTCTTTTGAACTCAAGGCATTCAATCAATCGCAACTGAACTGTTTGGTTTGTCTCATTTGAGTAAGCTTCATCTGTTCACGCTCCTAAACCTCGATTGGTCAAGTCTAGTCTTGGACTAAAATTGGTTAAATCAATGCTAGTGGATGGTGGCAAAATCCAAAATATTTATACTCCATAAACCAGGAGGGTGTGCTATGGCAAGGATGGTTTCGTCCTACCGTAGAGAGAAAAACAACTGTTTTGATGCAAACGAGCAATCAAAACTGTCAAAGCCAACGACAGTCATTGAAGTGCAATTGGCAGAACGATTGCTGAGGATCGACGACTACCAGATCAAAATAGTCTGAATCCCCCACGTGAGCATTCCGTTCAGTTGTAAAGAAATGGCACAAATTGTATTTTGGTCACCTTCTCGGACCAGAATGTTTCTAACACCTGTTATTTGTTGGAGGCTAATTTTTTAGGAATGGTCGAAAAGACAATGTTGTATGTGGAAGACAGATGGTGTTACAGACCAACTCCTCAGTCAGGGGTGGTTTTTCTACCTTGACATAAATGGCTTCCCTCACTCCTCTTTCGTAACATCCATCCTCCCTGTCCAGAATCTGTACATTTTTATTGTCAAAGGAGTGCCGTTTCTCCCTGAGGAGCAGATAGACAGCTGAGTTTTGGCCTGAACAATTTGCCTGTCTATGCTGTGCCATACATGGCCTTAGTGGTTGTTTCGTTTCTCCAATATATGAATCATTGTATAGCATAAACTCCAGATTGCCATGAAGCCTATTCGGATTAGAGGCAAAACTTCAATCCAATCCAATCCACTTTATTTATATAGCACATTTAAACAACAATAACGTTTCCAAAGTGCTGCACAGCCATGTTAAAAACAATATTATGCTCCACCAATGACTGAATAAAACAAAAAATGAATAAAAATAAAACCAATAAAAACCATATAAAAACAAATATGATTAAAAACTATTTTAAAGGGTAAAATCAATTAAAGCAGTAAAATAAAAATAAAAGTGTATAAAAAACACAGAGGACAACAGAGGACAGAGGACCACACAACTCACGTAGTGTTAAAAGCCAAAGAATAAAAGTGGGTCTTAAGACGAGACTTAAAACACTCCACTGTGGAAGCAGTTTGAACATGGAGGGGCAGAGTGTTCCAGAGCTTAGGGCCGACCACAGAGAAGGCCCTGTCTCCCCTGGTCTTAAGTCTGGTCTTGGGCACCACGAGCTGGAGCTGGCTCTCGGACCTCAGAGCGCGCGCAGGGATGTAAATTTGGATGAGGTCCGAGATATATTCAGGTGCCAGTCCATGTAAAGATTTAAAAACAAACAGCAATGTTTTAAAATCAATTCTAAAATGAACAGGGAGCCAGTGCAAACTCTGAGGAATTGGGGTTATATGCTGGCGTTTCCTGGCCCCTGTTAAAAGTCCTGCTGCCGCGTTCTGGACTAACTGCAACCGGGAGAGAGCTTTTTGGCTAATGCCAGCATAAAGTGCATTGCAGTAGTCCAGGCGACTTGAAATAAAAGCATGCACGACTTGTTCAAAAAGGTTAAAAGATAAAAACGGTTTAACCTTTACTAAAAGACGAAGGTGATAAAAACACGATTTTAAAACGCCATTGACTTGTTTGTCTAGTTTAAAATGGCTGTCTATAGTGACGCCAAGGCTGGTGTCTTTGGGACGCACATCATTTTGCAATGGTCCCAAGTCAGTAAGGGCCGGACCAAAAACTAAAACTTCCGTTTTTCCCTCATTCATTATTAAAAAATTCTGGGCCAACCAAGCCTTGACGTCACATAGACAGTTAAGAAGGGGTGTCAGGGGGCCGTGGCTTTTTGAAATCGGCATATAAATTTGGCAGTCATCTGCATAAAAGTGATAAAACACTCCATGTTTCTTAAAAATATCTCCAAGAGGGAGGAGATAAAGAGCGAACAGGATGGGGCCTAAAATAGGCCAGTTGTGATCGACTGAATGCCCTGAGATGACAATGACCTGATAAATAAGATCATCCAGAGACAGTCTTTTGAACGACTCTCAGAAAGGAACAGCTCCTCAAGATCCAGTTCCCTTGAAAGAGCCATACATCTAGTGATGGGTTGATGAGGCCTCATGTATCTTTTCGACACATTGCAAAACTGTATTGATACTGTGTCACTACAGTTGTGATCAAAATGATTCAACCCCCACACAATTTTGGTGTTTTGGCAAGTTGGACATTTATTCCGTATTTTGTCTATAGTCATATCAAATAAAGATGCATTAAATAGAAAAATGCAACTTGAATTACAACATTATATTTTGTAACATATCAGTGTCATTTCTCTTAATATCTCATTGACAAAATTATTCAACCCCTGTCAAGACTTGGCTTGGATTAAAGTTGTTTCTTCGACGCAGAGGATGATTAGCACGGGCCAGGCGTGAGTGTGAGTACATCTTTTATGTAATACTATCACTAACAAAAGATAAACAAAAAGCACTCACAGTAGAGGTAGAAAACTTGGCTACAAAATACAAACATGAAACAAAACACTTGCTCGATGGCATGAAATGACAATGAACTATAAACTTAAACAGCACGAAGGCATGACTATATACAAACAAAACAAAACAAAACTAGCACTGTGGCATAAATACACAAACTTACACGGCATGGAACTGTGAACGAATGCATGAAGGTTGGAGGGTGGGTAGGGGTTTGTGCGTGTGAAGATCCCAGAACGAAGACAGAGAAAGAATGACTTTAAATAATAGCTGTGATGATTAGTGAAAACAGGTGTGAGGCTGACGACAGGGACGTGACATGACAGGTTAAAACTAATGAGTTGGCATGGAGACAAAAACAAACCAGGAAGTGCCAAGACAGAACTAAATGTCCAAAAAACTGGACATAACCTGACCAAAACCAAAACATAATCTTACAGGCGTGACAACCCCCTAGTTACATGCATCTTTAGTACTTAGTAGAACACCCTTTGGCAGTAATGAAATCCTTCAAAGGTGATACATAACCGGACATAAGCTTCTTGCAACCATCTACAGGTATTTTAGCCCATTCCTCTTGGGCAAAGGCCTCCAGTTCATTCATATTCTTGGACTTGCGTGCTGCAACTGCCTTCTTCAAGTCCCACCACAGCTTTTCTATAGGATTTAGTCTGGCGACTGTGAAGGCCACTGCAGTCTTCCAGCCCTTCTTCTGCAACCACTCTGATGTTGATTTGGAGGTATGCTTGGGATCCTTGTCCTGTTGGAAGGTCCAACGTCTCCCAAGCCTCAGCTTCATCACTGACTTCATGACATTTGCAGCTAATATATCCTGCTAGGAAATGGAATTCATAATGCCTTGAACGCGCTGGAGATTCCTGGTACCTGAGGCAGAGAAACAGCCCCAGAGCATGATTGACCCCCCACCATGCTTAACAGTAGGAAAGGTGTTCTTCTCTTTGTAAGCTTCATTTTTTCTCCTCCAGACATAACGTTGATTCATAGGCCCAAAGAGTTCCAGTTTGGTCTCATCACTCCATAGAACAGTTTCCCAAAACCTTTGGGGTTTGTCCAGATGATTTTTGGCATACTGGAGTCTATTTTTCTTGTGCCTGGTAGTCAGAAGTGGGGTGCGCCTGGGAGTTCTGGCATGGAGGCCTTCATCTCGTAGTGCGCGCCTTATTGTCTGGGACCACACCTGCGTTCCCCCCTCTGCAATGTCCTGTTGTAGTTCCTCAGCTGTTACCCGGGGGTTTTTCACCGCTGTACGCTTCAAATACCGGACAGCAGTTGCACACAGCATCCTCTTTCTACCACGCCCAGGTAGTGTTTCCACTGTGCCTTTAGCTTTAAACTTGCGAATTATGCTCCCAACTATGTCTCTTGGAATGTGTAATGTCTTTGCTATTTTCTTATATCCATATCATTTCTTATGAAGAAAAAATGACCTCCTCTCTTGACTTCTTTGACCACTCCCTGGACTTCACCATGTTGCAAATACACCATTGACCATCTACAAGAAGCTGAGCGTGACAGTCTTTTTCAATCAGTTTAATTGTTGCCCGTTATGGGTTTAACACCTGATTAAAAAGACCTTATTCAAATTCTGTTCTTAAGAGTTATGATCTTCAAGGGGTTGAATAATTTTGTCAATGAGATATTAAGAGAAATGACACTGTTTGGTATGTTACAAAATATAATGTTGTAATTCAAGTTGCATTTGTCTATTTAATGCATCTTTATTTGATATGACTATAAACAAAATACGGAATAAATGTCCAACTTGCTAAAACACCAAAATTGTGTGGGGGTTGAATAATTTTGATCACAACTGTAAATACTGACATCTGCTGGACATTAAAAATCCCTACAGGCAGCCTATGGACCGACTCAACTGGCACTGATTTTATGACCTAGTATATACAATAATACAAACCAAGTCATTGTATTTCATTTAGGATTATTTCATATCTTCATTTAAATAAAAATGCATTTTTATCTTTTTTTAGAAACAGTCAGTAAATAATGTGAACATGTATCATAACATGGAAATCTAAGAGAACGTGTTGTGAATGAGGATACTTGTGGACTGGGAATTTTTTTCTTTTTTTTACATGCACTCTGAATACGCACTGTTGATTGATTGATTAATTGAAACTTTTATTAGTAGATTGCACAGTACATTACATATTCCGTACAATTGACCACTAAATGGTAACAACCGAATAAGTTTTTCAACTTGTTTAAAGGCCTACTAGAACCCACTACTACCCACCACGCAGTCTGATAGTTTATACATCAATGATGAAATATTAACATTGCAATCCATGCCAATACGGCCTTTTTAGTTGACTAAATTGCAATTTTAAATTTCCCGGGACTTTTTTTCTTGAAAACGTCGCGTAATGATGACGTTTACGCGTGACGTCACAGACTGTTATGAATATGAGCGCTGCACACACACACAGCTAAAAGTCGTCTGCTTTAACGGCATAATTACACAGTATTTTGGACATCTGTGTTGCTGAATCTTTTGCAATTTGTTCAATTAATATTGGAGAAGTCAAAGTAGAAAGACGAAGTTGGGAAGCTTTAGCCTTTAGCCACACAAACACAGTGAAACTTTAGTATGGATCACAGCGGACATGGATCCCGACTACTTGTCAACCAGCAGGTTTCGGTGAGAAAATTGTGGTTAAAAAGTCAGTTCTTACCGGAGAAAAGCTGAGCTTGCGCCTCCCGTACAGCTGCAGTGACTTCCCTGAGACACTGCGCGTCAACACCCGGCCGTGGACGTACACTTCCGACTATCAGGTACTGTTAAACTCACTAAAACACTAGCAACACAATAGAAAGATAAGGGATTTCCCAGAATTATCCTCGTAAATGTCTCTAAAAACATATGAATCCGTCTCAATGCAACGCAATTGCGTTTTTTTTTTTAACTTGTTTTTTTTTCTAGTCCGTCGCTATCAATATCCTCAAACACGAATCTTTCATCCTCACTCAAATTAATGGGGAAATTTTCGTTTTCTCGGTCCGAATAGTTGTTTTTGTTGGAGGCTCCCATTAAAAACAATGTGAATATATGAGGAGCCATCAACATGTGACGTCATCGTCTGCGACTTCCGCTAAAGGCAGGGCTTTTCTCCAGTTGCAAACTTTATCGTGGATGTTCTCTACTAAATCCTTTCAGCAAAAATATGGCAATATCGCGAAATGATCAAGTTTGACACATAGAATGGACCTGCTATCCCCATTTCAATAAGAAAATCTCATTTCAGAAGGCCTTTAAGTTGGGGTCCACGTTAATCAATTAATGGTAAAAAGGTAATGGGTTCGAGCTGGATTTGAACAAGTGCCCTAAGGATCTCAGCAAGAAAAATTACGGTTCTTCACTCTACCAACCGAGCTATTGAAGAGATTAGTTGTTAACATTTTTAAATGTAACCAATCGTATGGTTGTGTGTGTGGGACAATGCTGGAAACATTGACAGAACAGGATGTGTGAAGTGAAGTGAATTATATTTATATAGCGCTTTTCTCTAGTGACTCAAAGCGCTTTACATAGTAAAACCCATTATCTAAGTTACATTTAAACCAGTGTGGGTGGCACCGGGAGCAGGTGGGTAAAGTGTCTTGCCCAAGGACACAACGGCAGTGACTAGGATGGCTGAAGCGGGGATCGAACCTGGAACCCTCAAGTTGCTGGCACGGCCGCTCTACCAACCGAGCTTTACCGCCCCAGGTGGATAACAATGCAAGTAATGGAGCTTTCTGTACTTCGCTTACAAAGAAAAGGAAAACTACACTTTTTTGGGGGGGGATTTTGCCCATCATTCACAAACGTTATGTGAGATAAGAACACGTGTTTATTTTTTTTGTGCATTTTTAAAATAGTGAAAAACAAAAAAAAATCAAAAATGTAAACAATTATGAGGTGGCGACTTGTCCAGGGTGTACCCCGCCTTCCGCCCGATTGTAGCTGAGATAGGCGCCAGCGCCCCCCGTGACCCCAAAAGGGAATAAGCGGTAGAAAATGGATGGATGGATAAACAATTATTCAAAAAATTAAACATTTATTATAAAAATAAAAAACTAATATATAGCAATACAACTGGTGGCATGAGGTGGCATACAATGCAGGTAATGGATGAGGTGGCGACTTGTCCAGGGTGTACCCCGCCTTCCGCCCGATTGCAGCTTGCATTCGTGTGTGAACTCTGTATGAGGGTAGTCAGGAAAGAAGTTGATGAAGTCCACTGACTTGGAGGTTCTTTGCACAGCCAAAATTTTGTTCCCAATGGAGAACTTAATGCACTTCACTTCTCCCTTGTCGTCCATCCTGAAGGCAACGGAACTCTTGTCGTCCGGGCCTTTGACCACCACCCCCGTGGCGCCCCCTGAACGCACCGCGAATACCTGCTTGTTTGCTTCGTCAAAAAAGACGTTGTTGACGCTCGACGCATTTTCAAACTGCACGGGGTTGTTGCAGAGTTCCAAATAGTGTTCGCCGCTCATCCTCGAGTTCTGCCCACTCTTTATTCCGATTTAAGCGACAGAAAACATTCAACTCAACTGTAAACCCGGAAGCGCCACTTTGCCGTGGCACATCCGGCTTCCGCTGTGACGTTTCACGTTGATGAAACAACAAGGAAATGAACACAAATACCTTTTTTTCCGATATATGATCAGAATATTCCCACTCGGCAGAAATTCTCCCCGACGACAATAAATGACAAATAAACAACGACAGAAGTGCGGGGATTCTGTTGGCAGCAGCATCTCGTTGACAAATGCACTTCCTTATAAACACAGGTTGGCGCGCAGGTGCCAGTGCGACACAGTTCGCGTATCGGTCACGTGACCAAAACAGCTTTTCTAAAGGCGGCACGCGCACCGACACAGGGTTTCGCGCAACGAGCTCGACGCATCGGTTTTGCCGGACCCATCACTACATAAATCCTTATTTTTTATACTGTAAAGTTCAAATATGAATGACATAAAAGGAAGTATAAGTCTAATTACTTTACGGTTTAGCACCATCTTGCCGATTGTATTGTACCCTATGTTCCGTCCAGTAAACTACGTTCCAAGAGCGCGGGATTATTAGTCATTTCCAGAGCCCAAAAAAGTCTGCAGGCTCTCCAGCAGGGCTATTCAACTACATCAGGGGTCCTCAAACTACAGCCCGCCAGCGTCCACACGAAATCCTAAAGTCATCCACCTGCTGCCTTGATGTTTTACCTACCAACTTCAATCAATCAATGTTTATTTATATTGCCCCAAATCACAAATGTCTCAAAGGACTGCACAAATCATTACGACTACAACATCCTCGGAAGAACCCACAAAAGGGCAAGGAAAACTCACACCCAGTGGGCAGGGAGAATTCACATCCAGTGGGACGCCAGTGACAATGCTGACTATGAGAAACCTTGGAGAGGACCTCAGATGTGGGCAACCCCCCCCCTCTAGGGGACCGAAAGCAATGGATGTCGAGCGGGTCTAACATGATACTGTGAAAGTTCAATCCATAGTGGCTCCAAGACAGCAGTGAGAGTCCCGTCCACAGGAAACCATCTCAAGCGGATCAGCAGCGTAGAGATGTCCCCAACCGATACAGGCGAGCGGTCCATCCTGGGTCCCGACGAGCGGTCCATCCTGGGTCTCGACTCTGGACAGTCAGTACTTCATCCATGGTCATCGGACCGGACCCCCTCCACAAGGGAGGGGGGGACATAGGAGAAAGAAAAGAAGCGGCAGATCAACTGGTCTAAAAAGGAGGTCTATTTAAAGGCTAGAGTATACAGATGAGTTTTAAGATGAGACTTAAATGCTTCTACTGAGGTAGCATCTCGAACTGTTACCGGGAGGGCATTCCAGAGTACTGGAGCCCGAACGGAAAACGCTCTATAGCCCGCAGACTTTCTTTGAGCTCTAGGAATCACTAATAAGCCGGAGTCTTTTGAACGCAGATTTCTTGCCGGGACATACGGTACAATACAATCGGCAAGATAGGCTGGAGCTAGACCGTGTAGTATTTTATACGTAAGTAGTAAAACCTTAAAGTCACATCTTAAGTGCACAGGAAGCCAGTGCAGGTGAGCCAGTACAGGCGTAATGTGATCAAACTTTCTTGTTCTTGTCAAAAGTCTAGCAGCCGCATTTTGTACCAACTGTAATCTTTTAATGCTAGACATGGGGAGACCCGAAAATAATACGTTACAGTAATCGAGACGAGACGTAACAAACGCATGGATAATGATCTCGGCGTCTTTAGTGGACAAAATGGAGCGAATTTTAGAGATATTACGGAGATGAAAGAAGGCCGTTTTAGTAACGCTTTTAATGTGTGACTCAAAGGAGAGAGTTGGGTCGAAGATAATACCCAGATTTTTAAGAATGTTTTTGACTGCCTATCAACAGACGTATTGCAAATAGTTAATAATTCTATTCAATCGGGCAATTTCCCGAAGGATTTCAAAACTGCAGTCATTAAACCTCTTCTAAAAAAGCGGAGCCTAGATGCCTCTGTTATCAGCAACTACAGACCAATTTCAAATTTAACATTCATAAGTAAAATAATTGAGAAAGTTGTCCTCCAACAACTAAATCACTTCTTGGCTTCTACTAGCTGCCACAACAACTTCCAGTCAGGATTTCGACTCTTCACAGCACAGTTCTAAATGACATCCGTCTAAACACAGACTCTGGCAAAACTTCAGTTTTAATGTTATTGGACCTCAGTGCTGCATATGACACTGTCGAACACTCAATACTTTTGGACAGGTTGGAAAACTGGGTGGGGATCTCAGGCACAGTTTTAAGATGGTTCAAGTCATATCTACAAGATAGGAACTATTTTGTTTCCATTGGTGACTTTGTATCAGAACCAACCAACGTAACATGTGGAGTCCCCCAAGGTTCAATCTTGGGGCTGACCTTATTTAACATCTATATCAGGGGTGCCCACACTTTTTCTGCAGGCGAGCTACTTTTCAATTGACCAACTCGAGGGGATCTACCTCATTTATATATATAGTTTATATTTATTTATTTATGAAAGAGACATTTTTGTAAACAAGTTAATTGTGTTTAATGATAATACAAGCATGTGTAACACATATAGATGTCTTTCTTTCACAAAGACAAGAATATAAGTTGGTGTATTACCTGATTCTGATGACTTGCATTGATTGGAATCAGACAGTAATGATGATAACGCCCACATTTTCAAATGGAGGAGAAAAAAAGTTGTCCTTTCTGTCCAATACCACATGAAAGTGGTTGGTTTTTGGCATCTAATTCATCCAGCTTCCATACACTTTACAAGAAAAACATTGGCGGCAAATTCCGTAGCTTGCTTGATTGACATTCACGGCACCCGAGGGTCTTGTGAGATGACGCTGGCTGCTGCCAGTTCATTATTATAAAAAAATGACAGAGAGGAAGGCGAGAAACACTTTTTATTTCAACAGACTTTCGCGCCGTCCCTTCCGTCAAAACTCTAAAGGCCGACTGCACATTTCCTATCTTCACAATAAAAGCCCTGCTTCATGCTGCCTGCGCTAACAAAATAAGAGTCTCGGAAAGCTGGCGTGCACAAGTGATGTGCACGCCAGCTTTCTGAGGGATCGCTTGTGCACGCCAGTTTTCCGAGACTCTGTATTTAGTTAGCGCAGGCAGCATGAAGCAGGGCTTTTATTGTGAAGATAGGAAATGTGCAGTCGGCCTTTAGAGTTTTGACGGAAGGTACGGCGCGAGAGTCTGTTGAAATAAAAAGTGTTTCTCGCCTTCCTCTCGGTCATATTTTAATAATAATGATCTTGCAGCAGCCAGCGTCATCTCACAAGACCCTCCGGTACCGTGAATGTCATTTAAGCGACGTCTTGGTGAAGATTGATGATCACTAATTTTTAGGTCTATTTTTTTTAAAAGCCTGGCTGGAGATCGACTGACACACCCCCCGCGGTCGACTGGTAGCTCGCGATCGACGTAATGGGTACCCCTGATCTATATGGTCCCACTAGGACAAATCATGCAAAATAATAACATTGACCATCATTGCTATGCCGATGACACCCAAATCTATGTAGCACTATCACCAAATGACTACCGCCCCGTAGATCTTCTGTGCCAGTGCACTGAGCAAGTCAAACACTGGATATGCTAAAATTTCCTACAAATAAATGAAGGTAAAACTGAGATTGTTTTTGGTGCTAAAAAAAGAAAGGTTTAAAGTCATCCAACACCTTCAATCACTGTCCCTGAAAACCTCAAATAAAGCCAGAAATCTTGGGGTTATTTTAGATTCTGATTTACATTTCGACAGTCACATCAAATCAGTAACAAAATCGGCCTACTATCACCTCAAAAATGTAACAAGACTTAGAGGGCTCATGTCAGCACAAGACTTAGAAAAACTTGTACATGCCTTTATTACCAGTAGGCTTGACTATTGTAATGGTCTCATTGCAGGTCTTCCCCCCAAAAAACTGTCAGCTTGTTCAGAACGCTGCTGCTAGAGTTCTAACAAAGACCAAAAAATGTGAGCACTTTAGACCAATTCTTAAATCCTTACATTGGCTCCCTGTACATCAGAGAATTGATTTCAAAATCCTCCTGCTCACATATAAATCACTACATGGTCTCGGGCCGAAGTACATCACTGATATGCTCCGACTATATAAGCCCTCTAGATCACTAAGATCTTCTGAGACCAATCTGTTAGCGGTTCCCAGAGTAAACTCAAATCAAGGGAGAGCATCATTCAGTCACTATGCAACAAATAGCGGGAATAAACTTCCTGAAGGTGTCAGACTTTCCCCAACTCTGACTACTTTTAAAACTAAACTGAAAACTTTTATGTTCACCTTAGCTTTCAGCTAAATCTTTTAACTTTTAACATCCGCAGTGTTTTTATTTTTATTGTCTGCATTTTAATTTTGCTTTTATTTTATTTCATTTCATTTCACTTTGTTGTCTGTGAAGCTCTTTGATTATGCCTTGTGTATGAAAAATGCTATACAAACAAAGCTGCCTTGCCAAATTAAAATATATATATATTTTTTTACTTGTAATTTTTTTTTAATCCGTCCTCTGTAATCCATTTTCTACCGCTTGTTACTCTCTGTGTCTTTTAGCCCGCTCAGTCAATTCATATTGTCTAAAATTAAATTTTTCCATCGTTAGCAAGTGCGCACTCTTGCGCGAGGAATAATATATATATATATATATATATATATGCATACAAATATATACAGGCATGGCGCAGTGGTTCAATCCCCACCTAGTACCAACCTCGTCACGTCCGTTGTGTCCTGAGCAAGACACTTCACCATTGCTCCTGATGGGTGCTGGTTATCGCCTTGCATGGCAGCTCCCTCCATCAGTGTGTGAATGTGTGTGTGAATGGGTAAATGTGGAAGTAGTGTCAAAGCGCTTTGAATACCTTGAAGGTAGAAAAGCGCTATAGAAGTACAACCCATTTATCATTTATAAACATATATTTACACACATATATATATACATAAATATACATATATATACACACATATATATACATAAATATACACACATATATACATATACAAACATATATATATATATACATAAATATACGTAAATACACATATATACATACATATATATACACGCATATATATGTACATATATACATATATATGTATACACATATATGAATATATATATATATACATATATACGTGTATGTATACATATATGTGTACATTTATATATGTATAAATGTATATATGTATACAGATCTATACACATTTATATACATATATAGATACACATATATACACATATATATACACATACACACATGTATATATACATACATATATATATATATATATACATATATACGTGTATGTATACATATATATGTACATTTATGTATGTATAAATGTATATATGTATACAGATCTATACACATTTATATACATATATAGATACACATATATACACATATATATACATATATATACACACATGTATATACACATATATATACATATATATACACACATATACACACATGTGTATATACATACATATATATATATATATACACACATATATACATACATATACACATGTATATATACATACATATACACAAAAACATATATACATCCATCCATCTATTTTCTATCCCTTATTCTCTTTTGAAGTGGCGGGGGGCGCTGGCGCCTATCTCAGCTACGATCAGGCGGAAGGCGGAGTACACCCTGGACAACTCGGCACCTCATCGAAGGGCCAACACAGATAGACAGACAAGCTTCACACTCACATTCACACACTAGGGCCAATTTAGTGTTGCTAATCAACCTATCCCCAGGTGCATGTTTTTGGAGGTGGGAGGAAGCCGGAGTACCCGGAGAGAACCCACGCTTTCACAGGGAGAACATGCAAACTCCACACAGAACGATCCCGAGCCTGGGATTGAACCCAAGACTGCAGGACCTTCATATTGTGAGGCAGACGCACTAACCCCTCTGCCACCGTGAAGCTCACACAAATTAGTATTCTTCTTCCTCCAAACACGACGAGTTGAGTTTATACCAAAAAGTTCTGTTTTGGTTTCATCTGACCACATGACATTCCCCCAATCCTCTGCTGTATCATCCATGTATCCATTTTGGTATAAACTCAACTTGTCGTGTTTGGAGGAAGAAGAATACTGAGTTGCATCCCAAGAACACCACACCTACTGTGAAGCATGGGGGCGGAAACATCATGCTTTGGGGCTGTTTTTCTGCTAAGGGGACAGGATGATTGATCCGTTTTAAGGAAAGAATGAATGGGGCCATGTATCGTGAGATTTTGAGCCAAAACCTCCTTCCATCAGTGAGAGCTTTGAATGGGTGACCAAATACTTATTTACCACCATAATTTACAAATAAATTATTTAAAATTCCTACAATGTGAATTCCTGGATTTATTTTCACATTCTGTCTCTCACAGTTGAAGTGTACCTATGATGAAAATTACAGACGTCTGTCATCATTTTAAGTGGGAAAACATGCACAATCCGTGGCTGACTAAATACTTTTTTGCCCCACTATATGGGCACAAGAGGTAGTAAAGGAAAAACTAACAATTGAAATAAACAGACTACTATCCAATAAAAATAATAAGCAATCCGGTACAATATACAAAACACTATAGAAATACAATATACTGTACAATATACTGTACATATACCGTATTTCCTTGAATTGCCGCAGGTTATATAGTACGCGCCTGCCTTGAATTACTGCCGGGTCAAACTCGCTTCCCAAAATAATTAGCGCATGCTTAGTATTACCGCCTGGTCAAACTCGTGACGTCACGAGTGACACTTCCCCTGTCATCATTTTCAAAATGGAGGAGGCTGATTTCAATACCGGTAATTTGAAAACGCATAAAGGGAAGAAGATTAAGAGCTATTCAGTAGGATATAAGTTCCAAGCTTACATCACAGTCAAATTTGTACTGCATACCTTTGGTAAGTGCCGGAGTGAGAAGAGGTTTTAAAATAATTAGCGCATGCTTACTTTTACCGCATACTAGAGATGCGCGGATAGGCAATTATATCATCCACAACCGCATCACTAAAGTCAACATCCAACCGCCATTTACCCGAACCAACATTTTATTAAAACCGCAACCGCCCGCCACCCTCCCGTTCTTATATATCAGGGGTTCGCAATCGTTACCACTCAAAGAGTTACTTTGATCCGTTTCACAGAGTGAAGAAGACAATGGGAGCCACAATCATTCTCGCAAACATTTGCTGGTGCTCATCCAGATAACGAGAATAAGGGCGTGCTATGAAGCCATTGCCTTTAACGCCTTCAACAACATGTTCAAACTGCTTGCCAGTCCACTAACATGTTGTATGCAGCTTCTACAGATGCACGTACAAGATTGAAAGGCATACTGGGTGATACAGAGTACACTGATGGTTGTGATATAAACAACTATAACACTCTTACTAATATGCTCCACACTGTGAAGCCACACCAAACAAGAATGACAAACACATTTCGGGAGAACATCCTCACAGTAACACAACATAAATGCAACACAACAAATACCAAGAATCCTTTGTATCCATGACTCTTCCAGATTATATTTTACACCCCCGTGCCCACAACCCCGCCCACCTTACCGACGCACGGGGTTAGTCATGGATGCAAAGGATTCTGGGTATTTTTCGTGTTGCATTTATGTTGTGTTACTGTGAGGATGTTCTCCCGAAATGTGTTTGTCATTCATGCTTCACAGTGTGGCGCATATTAGTAAGAGTGTTAAAGTTGTTTATATCACAACCATCAGTGTATTCTGTGTCACCCAGTATGCCTTGCAGTCGTGTGTGTCTGCGGAAACCACGTACTTTATGTTGCTGGACTGGCAAGCCGTATGTACATGTAGTAGAAGGCGTCAAAGGCAATGGCTTCATAGCACGCCCCGTTTCTTATCATCTTGGTGACCGCCAGCAGATATTCGCGAGAATGTTTGAGGCTCCTTTCGTCTTCATCACTTTGTGACACGGGTCAAAATGTCTCTTTGAGTGGTAAAAGTTGCCGATCCCTGAACTATGTATATTAATTTTTTCCAAATGGTACAACCGCCACCTGCCCGAATCTATTTAAAATCAATTTTGTCGTCGTGTCACCCACCCGACCTGCTGACGTACTGCATAACAGTGTGGTACGCCAGCTGCACTGAAGCAGACAAACAGGCGATTCAGAGGGTCATAAAGTCTGCACAAAAAATCATTGGCTGTCCCCTGCCCTCTTTGAAGGACTTACACAACTCCCGTTGCCTCAACAGAGCAAAAAAACATCACCAAGGACAGCACAGACCCTGGTTTCCACCTGTTCGACTTGCTAGCATCAGGCAGGCGCTACAGGTGCATCAGAGCCAGAACAAACAGGCTCAGCGACAGCTTCTTTCCCAAAGCTGTCACCATGTTGAACTCTAACTTAAAATAATAATAATTCACCCCTATACAATATCATATCATGCCCTAATACCCTACTGTACAATATTACCCTTCGAGTGCAATACGTCCAATACTGATTGTTATTTATTACTTCGGTACTCCTGTCTTGCTCTGTATATTATACAGTATTTTGTACTTCTATAGTGTTTTGTATATTGTACAGGATTGCTTATTATTTTTATTGGATAGTAGTCTGTTTATTTCAATTGTTAGTTTTTCCTTTTTACCTTTTATGTCATTTATTTCACTCCATATTTGTTCCCACTACCGCACCTTAAGTTGGAGTCTTTAATCTCGTTATATGCAAATATAATGACAATAAAGTTCATTCTATTCTATTCTATTCTATTATCCACGGATGAGACCGCAAACCGCGCATCTCTACCGCATACCTTTGGTAAGCGCCGGAGTGAGAAGAAGTTTGAAATTCATTTGCGCCCCGGCGACACTTCAAGGAAATACTGTATTTATAAAGGATTTTTGAATTGTTGCTATTTTTAGAATATTTAAAGGGGAACATTATGACCAAACCTATGCAAGCGTCAATATATACCTTGATGTTGCAGAAAAAAGACCATGTATTTTTTTAACCGATTTCCGAACTCTAAATGGGTGAATTTTGGCAAATTAAATGCCTTTCTGTTTATCGCTCTTTTAGCGATGACGTCAGAACGTGACGTCACCGAGGTAATAAACCCGCCATTTTCATTTTCAAAACATTACAAACACCGGGTCTTAGCTCTGTTATTTTCCGTTTTTTCGACTATTTTTTGGAACCTTGGAGACATCATGCCTCGTCGGTGTGTGGTCGGAGGTTGTAACAACACTAACAGGGAGGGATTCAAGTTGCACCACTGGCAAGAAATCTGCCTCCAAACCCCCATTGAATGTACCAGAGTGTCTGCACATTTTACCGGCGATGCTAAGACAGACATGGCACAGAGATGTATGGATAACCTGCAGATGCATTTTCAACGATAAAGTCAACGAAACCACAAAGGTGCGTTTTGTTGATGTTGTTGACTTATGTGCTAATCAGACATATTTGGTCACGGCATGACTGCCAGCTAATCGATGCTAACATGCCACGCTAATCGATGCTAACATGCTATTTACGCTAGCTGTATGTACATTTGAAACTAGATACCCACATTTAATGCGAAACAAACACTTACCAATCGACGGATTTAAATTGCTCCAGTGTCACAAGATGCGAAAGTCCTGATCGTTTGGTCCGCACATTTTACCGGCGATGCTAATAAGGCAGCCGTGCTATGGGCCACTTCATTAGGTACACCCATGCTATGGCCGAATAGCGTCAATAGCTATTCGCTCAATAGCTTCAATTTCTTCTTCAATTTCGTTTTCGCTATCTGCCTCCATACTCCGACCATCTGTTTCAATACATGCGTAATCTGTTGAATCGCTTAAATCCGAGCTAATGTCGCTATATCTTGCTGTGGTAACCGCCGTGTTGTTTGTTTTGGCAGTCCTGTATGACGTCACAGGGAAATGGACAGTCGCATCGCAAATAGCGAAAATCAAGAACTTTAAATCTTTTTTGAGGGATATTCCGGGAGGTGTAAAATTTTGAAAAAAAATTCAAAAAATAAAACAAGCCACTGGGAACTGATTTTTATTGTTTTTAACCCTTTTGAAATTGTGATTATGTTCCCCTTTAAAAAAAAAAATCTCAGTACCCCTTGGCATACCTTCAAGTACCCCCATTTGAGAATCACTGATATAATGTATAGGGGTGAATTATTATTATAAGTTAGAGTTCAACATGGTGAGAGTTATATGTACTGTATTGTGCAATCTACTAATAAAAGTTTCAATCTATCAATCAATCCAAATGATTTTATCCAGCGGTTGTTAAAATGAGAGAATGGCCATTTAATCGGAAAACTGGGAGACGCTGCGAGACTTGCGTCCGGAGCACCGCGAGGAAGAGCAATGATGAAGATGATTAGCGAGGAATGGGAGGCATATGGCGGCCGTGTGTGTCGGCTCCCCTCCCCCCTCCCTGGCTGACTGGCTGGCTGGCTGGCGGCTCCACAGCAGCAGCGGAGACTTCACTTTTTGAAGCCGTGGCATGAATGATCTCATCGGAGCCTCATCTCCGCTTTTCCCTGCCGTCGATCCTATGAGCGAGGCCGGACTCAGATAAGACGAAGAGCAGGTGAGTGTCGCCATGGAGGTCCGTGCCCGGGACGCTCATGTCTTTCTTGTTTTGTGTTTTTTTTGGGGGCAAGTTTAAAAAAGTGCTTTCGGTGACGGCGGCAGGAGGAAGAGAGGCACCGCGGAGGAATGGGTGGGCGCTCGGCGCGGCTAATTAGCTTGCCGTTTTCGCCTTTACAGACGCGAAAGTTGGAAGCGGCGACACGCACCGGCGCTTGGTGACTTTTAACCCCGATTAAGGCCCATTTTCGCCCGGTTCTCGCAACATTGTAGCCCGCTGCGCTCGCCCCCACCCCAGCTAGCCGCTAGCCGGGGTTAGCTTAGCTTAGCAGCCCAAAATGGCCTCATTGTCGCGCCGGGAAAGACAAAAGCACACCGCGGCTAAGACGCCCGCTGTTTGCTCTCAGCGCCGAGCGGCTCGCGTCGACGGTACCCGCGCGAAGTCCGCCTTTCCGCGGCTAATAGCGTCGTCGTGGTGCCGGGCGATAGAGAAAGAAACGATAAGGATGAGCGTTATTGATTTTTGACGGCGAGCAGGGCCGCGCGGTGGGGGATGGGCTAGGCTAGCAGCCATTGACGTAAAGCTACACTGCGTCTTGTGTCCGTCAACACCAAACACACTTTGTTTACGTCTTCTATTACTCACTTATATTACATTAAAATACACTTATGTAGTTTTATTATTTATTTGTTGCTTTAATCTCGCATGCCCTTTTAGGCGCGATAGTGTTTTTTTTTTCTTAAAGGGGAACATTATCACAAGTTCAAAAGGGTTAAAAGCAATGAAAATCAGTTCCCAGTGGCTTGTCTTATATTTTGAATTGTTTTCAAGATTTTACCCTGTCCCGGAATATCCCCCCAAAAAAGCTTTAAAGTTAGGCTGACCATATTCTGAAATCCCAAAAAGAGGACACATATCGTCAGCGATCCTGTTCTGTCTCCCTTTAATGTTTGTCTGATCTTGAATGGGATTGTGCTGAAAATTGTAATTTTCCTGAAGGAACTCTCCTGACGGAATAAATAAAGTACTATCTAATCTAATCTAATCATATAGACGGGACGGCATGGCGCAGTGGGAGAGTGGCCGTGCGCAACCCGAGCGTCCCTGGTTCAATTCCCACCTAGTACCAACCTCGTCACGTCCGTTGTGTCCTGAGCAAGACACTTCACCCTTGCTCCTGATGGGTTCTGGTTGGCGCCTTGCATGGCAGCTCCCTCCATCAGTGTGTGAATGTGTGTGTGAATGGGTAAATGTGGAAGTAGTGTCAAAGCGCTTTGAGTACCTTGAAGGTAGAAAAGCGCTATACAAGTACAACCCATTTATCATTTATTATATATGCGTGCTAAGGCCGGGAGTCGGTTTAAATTTGCCAATGATACTCGAACTTGCTTTATAAATATATTTATTTAAATAAAGCATTTTTTTCTGCTGTGATGGTGCTAGGGATTTCTAAAATGTGGTCCCGGGGACCCCATCAAGTCATAAAAATGGGGTCCCACAGTAGATTTTTGAGGTCCCGCTTTTTTGTAAGCGTTTTGAAAACAAATGATAAACCTATTGCTTATCCTGTTGTATCTCACATTCTATATCGTGTTTTTGAAAAAGGTTGTCATAAACGTTACTTAATTCATTTTTAAAAAATAATTTAAAAAAAAGAAAACAAATGTCTATACATATGTAAATGTATTCAGTTATAAACATTCATTCACTTTCTTCTTCCCTTCATGGATCTAAACTTTACCGCTGCTGGTAGTTTTTCCTATGTTTTTATTTAATAAGTTGTAGGTGTATTTATATCAGTATAAAAGTGTAAAACGTGTTTTGCTTGGGTCATGAAATGATAATGGTGTGCCAGGGCATACATACATTTTATATTTAACGCTTAGTGAAGTGAATTATATTTATATAGCGCTTTTCTCTAGTGACTCAAAGCGCTTTACATAGTGAAACCCAATATCTAAGTTACATTTAAACCCGTGTGGGTGGCACTGGGAGCAGGTGGGTAAAGTGTCTTGCCCAAGGACACAACGGCAGTGACTAGGATGGCAGAAGCGGGAATCGAACCTGCAACCATCAAGTTGCTGGCACGGCCACTCTACCAACCGAGCTATATCGCCCTTAAATCTCTGGAGTCTTACACTCACCTTAGTGTTTACCAAGAAGTCTATTTCCTTTTCCCGGCAAAACTTGAACCAACACTTCCTGTCAATAGCGTCACTTCCCTAACTTCCCCGGAAGTCCCGCCCCCCAACCAAAGCCATTGGCTAACACCCCGTAGCCAGCCGCTGCAATATTTACAGCTAGTGTGATGTTAGGAGCCAGGGAATAAAAGGACTACACCACCCAGCATGCAACAGGAGTGACTAGCATGCGCGGTAGCCCGGTAAAGGGGGATGGTGTGTCGCCATGACGGCATCTTGTGTGTTGTGATATGCACGGTCTGAAAGTAAATGTTAAGAACTCAGCCAACAAATACACACAACCCTAATTCAAAATGCCGGACATTTGACGCGTTTAAAAAAAAAAACGCTAAAGAGGACATGTCCGGGGAAAAGAGGACGTATGGTCAGCCTATTTAAAGTGCCTAATTTTCGCTATCTTTGAAGCCACTATCCGTTTTCCTGTGACGTCATACAGTGCTGCCAATGTAAACAAACAATGGCGACTAGCACAGCAAGATATAGCGACATTAGCTCGGATTCAGACTCAGATTTCAGCAGCTTAAGCGATTCAACAGATTACGCATGTATTGAAACGATTGGTTGGAGTATGGAGGCAGATAGCGAAAACGAAATTGAAGATGAAACTGAAGCTATTGAGCGAAAAGCTATTGACGCTATTCGGCCATATAGCTGCCTTATTAGCATTGCCGGTAAAATGTGCGGACCAAACGATCAGGACTTTCGCATCTTGTGACACTGGAGCAACTTAAATCTGTCGATTGGTAAGTGTTTGTTTCGCATTAAATGTGGGTATTTAGTTTCAAATGTACATACAGCTAGCCTAAATAGAATGTTAGCATCGATTAGCTGGCAGTCACGCGGCGACCAAATATGTCTGATTAGCCCATAAATCAACAACATCAACAAAACTCACCTTTGTGATTTCGTTGACTTTATCGTTGCAAATGCATCTGCAGGTTAGCCATACATCTCTGTCTTAGCATCGCCGGTAAAATGTGCAGACACTCTGGCAAATTCCATGGGGTTCTGGCGGCAGATTTCTTGCCAGTGGTGCAACTTGAATCCCTCCCTCCCTGTTAGTGTTGTTACACCCTCCGACAACACACCGACGAGGCATGATGTCTCCAAGGTTCCAAAAAATAGTCGAAAAAATGGAAAATAACAGAGCTAAGACCCGGTGTTTGTAATGTGTTTGAGAACGTGAAAATGGCGGCTTTATTACCTAAGTGAAGTCACGTTATGACGTCATCGCTCCAAGAGCGATAAACAGAAAGGCGTTTAATTCGCCAAAATTCACCCATTTAGAGTTCGGAAATCGGTTAAAAAAATATATGGTCTTTTTTTCTGCAACATCAAGGTATATATTGACGCTTACATAGGTCTGGTGATAATGTTCCCCTTTAACATGAGTATACCTATTGACGCAAAACTCTTATTTGTTTTATTTTCTTTTTCGTGGAATGATTAGCTTTATTTTTGTAGGTGACATTACAAATGTAGTTTAGAATTTCTTTAAACGAACAAACTAAGCTCAATGTCAGCGTTTATTGTTTTGGTTTTTAAGGAAAAAAACAATAAAAGTACACAGTATACATACCTTAGGCCAGTGGTTCTGAAATGGGGGGTACGTGAGATTTTTGAAAAATATTCTAAAAAAAGTAAAAATCCTTTATAAATCTATTTATTGAATAATACCTCAACAAAAGATGAATGTTAGTTCATAAACTGTGAAAAGAAATGCAACAATGCAATATTCAGTGTTGACCGCCAGATTTTTTGTGGACATGTTCCATAAAGATTTCTTTTTTTGTGAAGAAAAGTTTAGAATTAAGTTCATGAATCCAGACGGATCTGTATTACAATCCCCAAAGAGGGCACTTTAAGTTAATAATTACTTCTGTGTGTAGAAATCTTTATTTATAATTGAATCATTTGTTTATTTTTCAACAAGTTTTTAGTGTTTTTTTTTTATCTTTTTTTCAAATAGTTCAAGAAAGACCACTACAAATGAGCAATATTTTGCACCGTTATACAATTCAATAAATCAGAAAATGATGACATAGTGCTGTATTTTACTTCTTTATCTCTTTTTTCTACCAAAAACATCTTGCTCTGATTAGGGGGTACTTGAATTAAAAAAAATGTTTCACAGGGGGTACATCACTGAAAAAAGGTTGAGAACCACTGGCTTAGTCCAGTGTTTTTTAACCACAGTACAGTCTGGTGTGCCGCGGGAGGTTATCTAACTTCACCTATTTGGGTTAAAAATATTTTTGGCAAACCAGTAATTGTAGTGTGTTGTTGTTTAGTGTCGGTGCAGAGTAACCATGTAATACTCTTCCATATCTGTAAGGTAGCTAAATGCTTTATAGATGTTGGAAACAACGGGAGGCAGCGTGCAGGTAAAAAGGTGTCTAATGCTTAAACCAAAAAATAAACAAAAAGGGGAGTGCCCCTAAGAGAAGGCGTCGAAACTTAGGGAAGACTATATAGAACGAAACTAAAACTGAACTGGCTACAAAGTAAAGAAAAACAGAATGCTGGACGACAGCAAAGACTTACTGTGAAGCAAAGACAGCGTCCAAAATGTAAATCCGAACATGACATGACAATCAACAATGTCGCTCACAAAGGAGGATAAAAACTGAAATATTCCTGATTGCTAAAACAAGCTTAGTCCAGTGTTTTTCAACCACAATACAGTCCGGTGTTCCGCGGGAGGTTATCTAACTTCACCTATATGGGTTAAAAATATTTTTGACAAACCAGTAATTGTAGTCTGCAAATGATGTGTTGTCGAGTGTGGGTGCAGAGTAACCGTGTAATACTCTCCCATATCTGTAAGGTGGCAGCCGGTAGGTAATTGCGGAAACAGCGGGAGGCAGCGTGCAGGTAAAAAGGTGTCTAATGCTTAAATCAAAAAATAAACAAAAAGGGCAGTGCCCCTAAGAGAAGGCGTCGAAGCTTAGGGAAGACTATATAGAACGAAACTAAAACTGAACTGGCTACAAAGTAAAGAAAAACAGAATGCTGGACGACAGCAAAGACTTACTGTGAAGCAAAGACAGCGTCCAAAATGTACATCCGAACATGACATGACAATCAACAATGTCCCTCACAAAGGAGTATAAAAACTGAAATATTCCTGATTGCTAAAACAAGCTTAGTCCAGTGTTTTTCAACCACAATACAGTCCGGTGTGCCGCGGGAGGTTATCTAACTTCACCTATATGGGTTAAAAATATTTTTGGCAAACCAGTAATTGTAGTCTGCAAATGATGTGTTGTTGAGTGTCGGTGCAGAGTAACCGTGTAATACCCATCCATATCTGTAAGGTGGCAGCCGGTAGGTAATTGCGCAAACAGCGGGAGGCAGTGTGCAGGTAAAAAGGTGTCTAATGCTTAAACCAAAAAATAAACAAAAAGGGGAGTGCCCTTAAGAGAAGGCGTCGAAGCTTAGGGAAGACTATATAGAACGAAACTAAAACTGAACTGGCTACAAAGTAAAGAAAAACAGAATGCTGGACGACAGCAAAGACTTACTGTGAAGCAAAGACAGCGTCCAAAATGTACATCCGAACATGACATGACAATCAACAATGTTCCTCACAAAGGAGTATAAAAACTGAAGTATTCCTGATTGCTAAAGCAAGCTTAGTCCAGTGTTTTTCAACCACAATACAGTCCGGTGTGCCGCGGAAGGTTATGTAACTTCACCTATATGGCTTAAAAATATTTTTGGCAAACCAGTAATTGTAGTCTGCAAATGATGTGTTGTTGAGTGTCGGTGCAGAGTAACCGTGTAATACTCTCCCATATCTGTAAGGTGGCAGCCAGTAGGTAATTGCGCAAACAGCGGGAGGCAGCGTGCAGGTAAAAAGGTGTCTAATGCTTAAATCAAAAAATAAACAAAAAGGTGAGTTCCCCTAATAAAAGGCATGTAAGCTTAGAGAAGGCTATACAGAACGAAACTAAAACTGAACTGGCTACAAAGTAAACAAAAACAGAATGCTGGACGACAGCAAAGACAGTGTCCACAAAGTACACCCAAACATGACGTGACACTCTACAATATCCCCCACCAAGCAGGATAAAAACTGATATATTCCTGATTGCTAAAACAAAGTAGATGGGGGAAATGGTGCTCAAAGGAAGACCTGAAACTTCTACAGGAGAATACCGACAAAACAGGAAAAGCCACCAAAATTGGAGCGCAAGACAAGAACTAAAACACTACACTCAGGAAAAACCCCAAATAAGTCACGGCGTGATGTGACAGGTGGTGACAGTACACCTACTTTGAGACAAGAGCTATAGTGATGCATGCTTGGTTATGGTTTAAAGTCATGTCCAACAATTGCGACAACGATTTTTTTTTACTGTCATCTGAGTTTCATTTTTTAATGATTTCCGCTGGTGGTGTGCCTCTGGATTTTTTCAATGAAAAAAATGCGCTTTGGTTCAAAAAAGGTTGAAAATCACTGGCTTAGTCAGCGTCATAACAATGTGGTACACTTTCAACGAAAATCTTATTTGGTACAACTGAAGCAAAGCACCACGTTTATCTCATTTTAACTGAAACTACAAACTTTACTGAAAATCGCAATGCAGAGAAGACATTTGGAGTATATTTACTATCCTGTAGCTAAATGTACACACAATTATGCATTTTAGTGCGGCTTGAAACAAAGTGTCCTACATCATGTACAAAAATGTTGAAGTTGCTGAAGCCTCCCATACATTTTTTGATTGATTGATTGATACTTATATTAGTAGATTGCACAGTTCAGTACATATTCCGTACAATTCACCACTAAATGGTAACACCCAGATAGGTTTTTCAACTTGTTTAAGTCGGGGTCCACGTTAATCAATTCATGGTAGACATTGAGACCCAGTGGACTTTTATTTTGCAAGTATAGGTAGGGACAAGGTAACAGGCATTTTTCTTTGTCGGATTTATTAGATAATTAGAAAGTACTTTATTGATTCCTTCAGGAGAGTTAGTCCGGGAAAATTAAAACTAGTATAATATCAAGAAATTATCACTCCATAAAAGACTAGAGTTTATTAGTATTAGTGTTGCACCGCAAACATTTTGTATCTTATTCAAACCAGGCTAATTTTAGTTTGCAAAAATCTGTATATCTATTACAGTCAGATTTTGTTTATTCCTCGCACGTGAAACTGTTATTATTCACCGCATTTGTACTTTTGTATTCTTATACTTCCATAAAGCAGTGATGTCACAACCTCAGCCTGGTAAACAGCAGGAAATAAGGAAGTTCAAAATGACATCCAGGAAGCCAACATGACTTTTGTGTTCAATGTGTGATTGATGTGTTGATGACATTCTACACTATAACCACTTTTAACCATTTTAGCTGGATTTATCTCCTTTTTTTCCCCCCTCCAGTTTCCATGACTAGTTTTAATGCCTTTTATTAGCGAGTTAGTGCTCTGTGAAGCATGTCTTGTTTAACAGGCTAACAAACAAGAAGACATCCCATGATCACCATTGCCTTCTTACCCTTTCTTTAATTACATGATTTTTTTTTTTTTTTAGATTTGCAGGCAGCGTCTTTGAACACTAAATCCACGTAACTTTTTTCCGCGGACTTACATTTGCTCAAAAATATGGGGACTTCGAACCTCAAGAGGACAGTTGCTGTTATTTATCCTTTATTGTTGCTTTTTATGTGGACTTATGTCTGTTTTTGTATTGATTTAAAATGTCTATGTGAGGTTTTTTTTATCCTTTATGCACAGAGTGGGACATCACCATGTTTTAATTGTATTGTGTTGTTTGGAGCATTTTAACTGGTCTTGAAAAAATGACAAATGTACTTTATGGCTGCAATACAGTGACTGTTTAGTAATTGTGTATTTTTTTTTTTCTCCCCCCCAACACTAATGTGTCAAAAAGGTCTGCTAATACTACTTTGTGTCTGTGGAGGGGGTTTGAAAAGATCCCACAGAGGAATGTGAATAGAGCGCAGTGGTGCTGGATTGTGCCTGATGACGGAAAGTTTAAAAAAAAAAAAAAAAAGAAGAAATAAATAAGCGTCAGGCTGCGGTTCCGAGTGGCTTCACTGAGATCCACGCTCTTTTTTTTTTTTTTTTTTTTTTTTTACGGGACCTTAAAACGTTGGCAGGAGTCTTGTTTTAATTCGTGGACTAGAAATCAGGAAGTCAACTCCGCTTTTCCTCCCCTCCCAGTGACGAGTCCAAATCTCGTTCTGCCGGTTTGGACGCGTGTAACCTGATCTGTCTTGCAAACATTAGTGGCCGCTGTACTGTCAATCATGTCAATGCTCTGACTTGTCAATCAACTTCCTATTGATGGGCTATTTTCTTGCTCACAGGTGGCAGTGGGAGCACGTAACTTTTTTTTGTTTTGTTTATTCCTTTCTTTTGTGTTCTTGTTCTCCCTGCTAGCGTGTGCTTACTTTTGATGCAGCGCCCGCATTTAGTTGGCAAAGCGTGCTATTTTTGGTGGCTCCGTGGTCTGTTAAAAGTGTGGTTGTTCCGCCCAGCAGGAGTCTTGCCTCAGACTGGCCTAAAATGGGCAGAAATGGCGCAGAACAAAAGCTGCTTGTCGCTCATACAAACGTACTAGAAGCGTTGCAGCCGGGACCACGCTGCTATGCTATTGCCTGTGCCTCTCAACAGGAAAGGTATAGCAAACTTTTTACAGACGACAAAAACCCAAACTCCCACAAACAGACACTTTGTTTAATGTAGCGTCCCGTAGAGTTCATTCACAAAGTCACAGCTGCTCCCTTACACACCGGCTGGATTTACACTGCATGGTTTGACATCCGACGTAAATTAGCCGCTGAAGACGATGGAAATGATACATTAGTGCTGCATTGGCAATGAGCTACACTGTAAAAAAAAAATACATCCAATTTTTACGGTAAATTACTCTAAATTTGCACTGTAATTTTTCTTTTTCTTTTTTTTAAATTGTGTATAAAGCTGTGGAATTGCAGACATTATCTGTAAATAAACAATCCGCCTGTTAAGTAATATGCCAGTAATAACAAACTGTTTATTTCTATTTTTCTACACAAAAATACCAAATTAATTATACATAGCATTTTCTGTTTTCCTAAATGACTTTCAAATTCATGTAAAATTACAGTAATTATCTTTCATTAAATATGTAGCTTGTTATATCAAAGTCTATGTCCATACTAACAATCTAACAGTTCTGTATGTAATTTTAAGGTAAATCTTATTTTTCTAATATTTGTGTATTTTTACATTCAAGTTGAAAAATATATCTGTAGCCTGTTATATAAAGGTTTATGCTCATACTAACAATTGAACATTGTTCTCTGTAATATGATTGTAATTATCTTCAATTAAATATGTAGCTTGTTATATTAAAGTGTACATCCATACCAACAATCCTAACAGTTTTATATGTAATTTTGGGGTAAATCTGAGGTTTTTTTTTAGTTTGTGTATTTTTACATTCAAATCTGTAATTAAATATGTAGCTTGTTATGTAGAGGTTTATGCCCATACTGACAATCTAACATTTTTCTCTGTGGTGTAAAGGTAAATCTTATTAGTTTACTGGTACTTATGGTGTAGATCACTGTTTTTTTCCACCAAATACCACCTCAGAAAACACTAAAATGGCCCACATTAAAATACAGTGTTGTAGTAGGCCTAAGTAGTCATTAAAAACAAAGCAGAGGTTTTATTTAGCAATACTTTTGGTGGCACAGTTTGAATGGTAACACTGTTTGTTTGAATATAGGACAAAAAACACTACACTTAAATAAAGTAATTTTTTGTCGTACCAATACACCAGGGGTGTCAAGCTCATTTGAGCAAAGGGTCTACCGTATTTTTCGGATAATAAATCGCACCGACCGAAAATGCATAATAAAGAAGGAAAAAAACATATATAAGTTGCACTAAAGAGAAGGCGCATTTTTGGGGGAATTTTATTTGATGAAATCCAACACCATTTGAAAGGTAATTTGCATGGTTTGACATCCGACGTAAATTATCCGCAAAAGACAATGAAAATGATACGTTGGCAATGAGCTATGGCGTAGATCACTGTTTTTTTCCCACCAAGTACCACCTCAGAAAACACTAAAATGGCCCACATTAAGATACAGTTGTGTAGTAGGCCTAAGTAGTCATTGAAAACAAAGCAGAGGTTTTATTTAGCAATTCTTTTGGTGGCACAGTTTGAACGGTAACACTGTTGTTTGAATATAGGACAAAAAACACTGCACTTTAATAAAGTCATTTTTTGGCGTACCAATACACCAGGGGTGTCAAGCTCATTTGAGCACAGGGACTACCGTATTTTTCGGAGTATAAGTCGCACCGACCGAAAATGTATAATAAAGAAGAAAAAAAACATGTGAGTCGCACTACAGTATAAGTTGCATTTTTGGGGGGAAATGTATTTGATGAAATCCAACACCAAGAATAGACAATTTAAAATAAATACAGAATAGTGAACAACGGGCTGAATAAGTGTACGTTATATGACGCATCAATAACAAACTGAGAAGGTGCCTGGTATGTTAACGTAACATATTATGGTAAGAGTCCTTCAAATAACTATAACATATAAAACATTCTATACATTTACGTAACTTTCTTTAAGCTGCATAATTTCACTACTTCCAGCTTGTGACCTGATGTATACGATTTCCTTTTCGGTGCCATTTTTTGTTCAGCCCCTTCTCAGTTTTTATAAGTTACCGCCAATGTTGAAATGATCAATTTTCGTAGGTACGGAAGAAGTAGTAGGTAGCATCTTTTTTTTTTTTTTCACAATGTGCCATGACCCGCCCCCGCCAAATTTTTATTGGTTGACGTGTGTGTGTGTTTGTGTGTGACGATTGCTGATATACGCCTAGTCTTTTACGTGAACGAGATAAATGATATTATTTGCTAATTTACAATAGTGTGTTAATAATTTCACACATAAATCGCTCCAGATTATAAATCACATCCCTGGCCAAACTGTGGAAAAAAAACTGCGATTTGTAATCCAAAAATTCGGTACTTGGTAAAATCATGGCATGATAACTTAAAAATAGAGACAACTTCAGATTGTCTTTGTTTGAAAAGAGAAGAAATCATGTTTTTTACACTTACATTTTGCGGTTTATAGTATTCTATCATTTGTCGTTATTTATACTTTCAGAACAATCATCAGTCAAATATGTGGAATGTAGGACGTAGTTTTAAAAAGCTTGCGTTGGTGTTAATTTTTAATCCATCTGAAGATTAAATGTCTAATAATATCAAAAGCAAGTTACAGAATGTTAATGTAATTTACTCATTTTCCTCAGCAGATTTTTATTTTGTACATATGTAGCTTTTTCTACAACAAAACTAGCCAATTTGGAATTATTTCAGCGTATTTATGTGCGCCCACAAAAGGTGTCCCCAGCAACAGGACATGTAGAGATTTTCAAATATCACAGGTTACGTTACCAACATCTTTGACAATCCAGGCATGAACGTACACATCTTATATGCATTTATTTATTTGTTTATTTAATTACTAGTGTCCTAACAGGAAGTGTTGCCTCTATCTTGACCCGGACATAGCTCCGCCCCCCTTAAAGGAATGTGCGCTCTTAAGAATTGCGACATCCAGTTGACACAATTTGGAACAGTAGTTTCTATCATTCCAAAAATTTCAGCTCATTTTTATACTTTGCAAACTCATCTTGTTTACGTTTTACAGAAAGCATACCAGAGTTTGAGAATTACTGGTGTAGATAATAGTAGTCTAGTGATTGTGGTTTGATTTTTAAAATATAACATCAAACTAAGTGCTACTGATTAATGGGGTCCGCGATACAAAACATTTACAAGTTTTCTTCTTGAGCAATGCAGACAACTATTATTTTAGTACCATATATTATAGGTTGAAATGCAACCGTCTTTCTCTAAACAATGGCGGGACACTTCGTTCCTCTTATCCACTCGTCTTAGTCCGTATTCCACCAGAAAAACCCCACACAAGAGACGATCAGAAACTCTGGCTTTTCCTTGGCCAAAGTCTAGGGCTGCACCGGACCAGCTTACAGACTAGATGTGTCACTAGTGGGCTGGGCGACATGGCTGGAAACTGTATCACGATATAAGTTTTCCGATATTAAAATAAAAGGTACTAAATGTTATAATTATTTATTTCAGATAGATATATAGTACTTTATTGATTCCTTCAGGAGAGTTCCCTCAGGAAAATTTAAATTCAAACGTAACTTCTGAGTTATAATCCACTTAGCTATCAAAACAGAAAGGAAATGTCAAGAAAAATCACAAAATCTGATTAATAACCTCTTTAAATGAAGATGAAAAATAACGAACGTGCATTAAGTGTGGAAATGTAAACATAGAAAAACCTGACAAGGACTACTTTTTGCAAGTTTACTACCAGGAGTTACAGCTGTGTAACTCTACCAACCGGCATAGCTCGGTTGGTAGAGTGGCCGTGCCAGCAACTTGAGAGTTGCAGGTTCGATTCCCGCTTGTGCCATCCTAGTTACTGCTGTTGTGTCCTTGGGCAAGACACTTTACACACCTGCTCCCAGTGCCACCCACACTGGTTTAAATGTAACTTAGATATTGGGTGTCACTATGTAAAGCGCTTTGAGTCACTTGAGAAAAGCGCTATATAAATATAATTCACACATAATTCACACTTAATTCGGTCTGTTATTCTTATTAAGTATGGAAATGAATTTATGTTACGCATTAATTAATATTTAAATATTATTGGACCAAATTATTCTTAAGTAGCACATTTGTTATATTTTGTTATTTATTTTATTCATACAGTCATGCACTTTTATTTCTTACATGTTGTTTCCGTACATCCGAATAGGGAACGGACGAGGGTTAAAAAGAGAAGATGACCGTGACGAAACACTAAGGTCCGTTTGGGAAAATCCCCCAAAAAACTGCCATAATGTCAAGCTGACAATTTATTCGCTCTCTGCAGCGCTCCTTGTATTTTTTTGTTCTCACTCCATGCAGAGAATCAACAGCGGGACAACAATATGGCGCAATCGAACTTGATAGTTGATAATGTTCACGATTGGCTGTTTCGCGTGTTTCTGCCATTGCTCACTTCTGGTTTTGCTCGGTTACCGGACCGCAAGTGTCTTTGGTCTTTACGGTTTCTTCAGACCACAAAAAAAAAAGGGATGTAACTCACCAACTAACTTTTAGAAGAAAAATATATTATTCCATATATTGGCAGCAGATATATGAAGTGAAGTGAAGTGAGTTATATTTATATAGCGCTTTTTCTCTAGTGACTCAAAGCGCTTTACATAGTGAAACCCAATATCTAAGTTACATTCAAACCAGTGTGGGTGGCACTGGGAGCAAGTGGGTAAAGTGTATTGCCCAAGGACACAACGGCAGTGACTAGGTTGGCAGAAGCGGGAATCGAACCTGCAACCCTCAAGTTGCTGACACGGCCACTCTACTAACCGAGCTAAACCGGTTATAAACGTTGCGACATAATTTATTTGGTAAGATTCTGTAAATGTTAATTTACATACCTTGTTTTCAAACGGAAACTGTAACACGGCAGTAAAACGGCTGATTAAACAAAACAGAAGTCATCGTCATGGAGCCAGCTCTCCAATCAGCTAAACAGACCCCATAATTCCACGGTGATGTTTTGGTGAAATTACAAAACTGAAACAAAAAGAGTGCCATTGTAAGTTAATAACACTAGCACAGAGACTTGTAAACGTGTTGCCATATCAGCTAATGCTAACAACGCTAGCTCCATTACATTATGATAGCAAGTACAAATATGCATGAAAACACTCCTACAGGCATCACAAATGGGACGGTTTAGTAAGTATAAACAGTTTGTTACATTGTAAAACTTACAGACCTTGCTTTAAGTGATGAATGACGAATCCATTCGAGTAGAAACGCTATGGACGGCTAGAAGACTGAACAGCGCTCCAGTTTAAAAAGAAAAAAAAAGCACGACCTGCAGTAAGCGATTTCCCCCCCAAAGATAGTGCCATAGCACAAACAATAAAACACCATGTCTGTGTTTTTTGTTTTTGATACAATTATTTTTATTTTTGCCGTTGGCGAAGAAAAATCCATAAATTATAAGCCGCAGGGTTCAAAGCGTAGGGGTAAAAAAAAAAGTATCAGCATTTATTTATCATCCGTTACAAATCTTTTCGCGATTTACAGCGATACCAGTTTATCTGCCTTCCCCGTCCCTCACTTAATGCGTACCGTGTGGGAACGCTGAATGGCAAGGAATGTTCCGCATCCGCCGTTACACTCCTGGTAAACTGGTTCTATTTAAAAAAAAACAGAAGATAAGAGTAAACTTGACGTAAAAGCACAGCAAAAAGCGTTGGATGTCGGGTCACAACATGGGAATTGGGCGTGGCACGCCGACCTGCAGTGTAAATCCAGGCCAATATTGCAGCACATAGCCTCCATAGCTCTCGCACACATACATACATACATACATACATACATATATACATACATATATACCACAGTTCCCCTCTTAGTGAACAGCAGGATTGTTGTCAGTGTGTCGACTCTTGTGTCTAAACGATTTCCTTTTTGTCCTCTGGCCGCCATCAGACAGACGCCATGTTTCCAAAGGGCACCAAGCGTAAGTTCTCCGACCCCGGAGAGGAAGCGGCCTCCAGCGGCGGCAGCCAGAGCCCCGTGACGCGGACGCCGTCGCCCTCGTACAGCCTCCAGCGCCAGTCGCTGCTGGACATGTCGCTGATCAAGCTGCAGCTGTGCCACATGCTGGTGGAGCCCAACCTCTGCCGCTCGGTGCTCATAGCCAACACGGTGCGGCAGATCCAGGAGGAGATGACGCAGGACGGCACCTGGCAGATCATGACCCAGGCCCTGGCCGCCGCCCAGTGCCCCAGCGACCGCCTGGTGGCCACCGAGGTGCTCTGCAGGCAGTCGGACCCGGCGGCCCAGGCGGGCCAGAGCCCCAAGCCCTACCCGGTGGTGGGCCTGGACGAGGGCTACCACTCGGAGGAGGTGGTGATGGAGGGGGACGTGGACAAGGAGGTCATGTCCACTTTGTCGCCCGTCTCGCCGCAGCTGTCGACGGCGTCCTACCTGGTGGGGCCCTTCGGGATGGGGCCCTGCTGGGAAGACCAGGAGGACGACGGGGAGTGCGAGGACGAAGAGGAGGACGACATCGAGGAGTGCGTGTCGGAGGGGGAGGAGGCGGAGCGACCTAAGGAGGACTCTCGGCCGGGGGAGCAGGTCTTCGGGACTTTTGAGATCAAGCACCCGCCTCCGCCCCCGCCGGACTCTGCGTTGGAAGAACTGTTTTCGGACGTGGACCCGTCCTACTACGAACTGGACACGGTGCTGACGGGCATGCAGAGCGCCCCCAAGATGGGACCTTATGACCTCCTGGAGAGCCTCTCCTCCCACGGGCCGCCCTCCCTTAGCTCCAGCGCCAGCTGCAGGTCGGACCTGAACGAACTGGACCACATCATGGAGATCATAGTGGGCTCCTGAAAGGCGCCGCATTCCCTGGGACTTTGTGAATGTGCTTTTGATTGTGGGGAGGTTTTGGGACAAGTGGGTGGGTGGGGGGGGGATTACCTGCGAGCCAAAAAAATATTTTTGGATTGGCAGCTCACATTGGGACCTTTTTTCTTTTTTTTTTTACTCTTCTTCCAGTGTATTCCAAACATGACTTGGAGAAATTCACAAGCAGTCCATGTCTTATTTTGTCGAGGGTCCGACTCGGTCCTCTCTGCGCATTCTCCGCGTTTACGTCCGCCATCCTACGGCTATTTATTGCAAGTCGTCACACTACAACACAACCATGTCAATCCAAATCTTAATGAATGGATGCATATTTTCCTAAAGATCTGAGCAAATATGAATGGAGTCTATGTATATGTACGTATGTGTATATAGAAATATATTTTTTTGCATTATACAGTTGGGGGATTTTGCAAGTATCCTTTGATATATTATTATTTTTTTCCGCCCCCCCCCTACCCCAAGCGGTTTTTAAGATTTTAATGTAGCCGGATTCCAGACTCAAGTGTCTTCCTGAGGTTTGGTGGACTGGAGCCAGACCGGCACGGTCCCCGCATTACAGGCGCTGTTCCGTCACTCTCCAAAGCTTTTATCCAGGGAAGCAAACATTTCTACGCAGCTCATGAAGAAGCCATATTTCTTTAATTTATTATGTTTTTATTTATTGTATTTATTCTACCTAGGTACATACAATGTCCAGTCCACCATTAGGCCCCACGTTTTGGTTTGAGCGCAGTACCTGTTCTTCCCCACCCCCAATAACCAGGTCACAAATCCAGTCACTATGCAGCTCCGTCATGCGCGTTACAAAATGATTGTATACGACTCCAACTAAGTCCTTTTATGCAACAGTTGCCTTTTCTCCTGAAGATGTGCTAAATGCAATGTTTTCATCCCAAATGGGTTCTCGCGGCGATGAAGAGACGAACTCAGGCAAAGGAGATGTATTGACATAAATACAGTATTGATACCCAACACTCCTGAAGGATGTCACGCTGGTCTGAATGGGAGCTAGAACTTCAAAGACTTAATACCGTTGTAAAATGTATGCATTTTTTTATATCAAGGAAAAAAAACAAACATTGTAGCGTCTTTGTAAATATTTTTTATAATAAAAGCTGCAACTATTGATTGTGTTGTGTGGTTTTATTTTGTCAACCATTTAGGTCCGGTGGCCTCCGTCGAGCTGCAAAGAGGAAATAAAAGATCCCCTGACCAGCAGGCTTGTAGGGATGATACAGCCTCATTGTTTTTTCCTGACCTAACGTATATTCCGCTCTACCCCAGTATTAAGCACTGTATAACAAACCGCAGAAACCTCGACTATACATATATATATATATATATGTGTGTGTGTGTATATAAATATATATATATGTAGGTGTGGGAAAAATCACAAGACTACTTCATCTCTACAGAACTGTTTCATGAGGGGTTCCCTCAATCAATCATCTCCTGATGATTGAGGGAACCCCTCATGAAACAGTTCTGTAGAGATGAAGTAGTCTTGTGATTTTTCCCACACCTACATATTGCGCTCTGCCACGGTATCGAGCACTATTCTCTGGATAATCCAATCAAGACATAAATATATATATATATCTACACACCCTTATACAGATGTGAATATGTATATTTATATACATATGTGAATATGTATAAACATGTATATATACATATATATTTACATATACTGGTACACACGTACATATATATATATATGTGTATATATATATATAAATATACACACACACATATGAATACATTCATCATATATTTACATACACATATATACACAAACATCTATGTATACACAAATATATATATATGCATACATTATATTTGTATATATATATATAAATATGCATACATATTTATACATATATAAATATGCATATATATTAGGGCTGGGCGATATGGACTTTTTTTAATATCTCGATATTTTTAGGCCATATCGCGATACAAGATATATATCTCGATATTTTGCCTTAGCCTTGAATGAACACTTGATGCACATAATCACAGCAGTGTGATGATTCTATGTGTCTACATTAAAACATTCTTCTTCATACTGCATTAATATATGCTACTTTTAAACTTTCATGCAGAGAAGGAAATCACAACTAAGTCAATCGACCAAAACTGTATTTATTAAACAGTTATTAGCAGGTGACTTTTCAAATGATGCTATATATTAGCAGTAATGCTATTTTTGGTAGCAACGCTTGTGCCCCACACTTGACAAATTGAAGTTGTCTTTTCAAAAACCTTCCCGCTTGAACCCGAACCACCACCAGACGATGGACCCCTGCTGTTTTTCTTGGGAATTAATTATTTCTTCATTTGTTACCAGATTCGCACCTTTTTTCTCTCGTATTACCACTCGCACGGCTCCGCTAGCATCACAGCTAACGTTACCCATACTGCTACCTCTCTGCTCCGCGAGGGCGTGTACGTATGTGACGTATGACGCGACAGTATAACGCAAAGAGTGGGAAGAGCCTGTAGTGTAATGCCAGCGTGGGAACATATACTCGAATATCACGATATAGTCATTTTCTATATCGCACAGAGACAAACCCGCGATATATTGCGTATATCGATACATCGCCCAGCCCTAATATATATATATATATGTATATATATATATATATATATAATGTATATACAAACCCTGTTCCCATATGAATTGGGAAATTGTGTTAGATGTAAATACAATGATTTGCAAATCATTTTCAACCCATATTCAATTGAATATGCTACAAAGACAACATATTTGATGTTCAAACTGATAAACATTTTTTTTTGGCAAATAATCATTATCTTTAGAATTTGATGCCAGCAACACGTGACAAAGAAGTTGAGAAAGGTAGCAATAAAAACTGATACAATTGAGGAATGCGCATCAAACACTTTTTTTGGAACCTCCCACAGGTGTGCAGGCTAATTGGGAACAGGTGGGTGCCATGATTGGGTATAAAAACAGCTTCCCAAAAAATGCTCAGTCTTTCACAAGAAAGGATGGGGCGAGGTACACCCCTTTGTCCACAACTGCGTGAGCAAACAGTTTAAGAACAACGTTTCTCAAAGTGCAATTGCAAAAAATTTAGGGATTTCAACATCTACGGTCCATAATATCATCAAAAGGTTCAGAGAATCTGGAGAAATCACTCCACATATGGCTAGAAACCAACATTGAATGACCGTGACCTTCGATCTCTCAGGCAGTACTGTATCAAAAACCAACATCAATCTCTAAAGGATATCACCACATGGGCTCAGGAACACTTCAGAAAACCACTGTCACTAAATACAGTTCGTCGCTACATCTGTAAGTGAAAGTTAAAGCTCTACTATGCAAAGCGAAAGCCATTCATCAACAACATCCAGAAACGCAGCCGGCTTCTCTGGGCCCGAGATCATCTAAGATGGACTAATGCAAAGTGGAAAAGTGTTCTGTGGTCTGACCAGTCCACATTTCAAATTGTTTTTGGAAATATTCGACATCGTGTCATCCGGACCGTTATCGATGCAAAGTTCAAAAGCCAGCATCTGTGATGGTATGGGGGTGCATTAGTGCCCAAGGCATGGGTAACTTACACATCTGTGAAGGCACTATTAATGCTGAAAGGTACATACAGGTTTTGGAACAACATATGCTGCCATCTAAGTGCCGTCTTTTTCATGGACGCCCCTGCTTATTTCAGCAAGACAATGCCAAGCCACGTGTTACAACAGCGTGGTTTTGGGAAAAAAGAGTGCGGGTACTTTCCTGGCCCGCCTGCAGTCCAGTTTTGTCTCCCATCAAAAATGTATGGCGCATTATGAAGCGTAAAATACGACAATGGAGACCCCGGACTGTTGAACGACTGAAGCTCTACAAAAAACAACAATTGGAAAGAATTCCACTTTCAAAGCTTCAACAATTAGTTTCCTCAGTTCCCAAACGTTTATTGAGTGTTGTTAAAAGAAAAGGTGATGTAACATAGTGGTGAACATGCCCTTTCCCAACTACTTTGGCACGTGTTGCAGCCATGAAATTGTAAGTTAATTATTATTTGCAAAACAAAAATAAAAGTTATGAGTTTGAACATCAAATATCTTGTCTTTGTAGTACATTCAATTGAATATAGGTTGAAAAAGATTTGCAAATCATTGTATTCCGTTTATATTTACATCTATCACAATTTCCCAACTCATATGGAAACGGGGTTTGTAAAAACGCAATGGTAATTCTCCAATGAATACAATTCTCAAAAAAATAGAAAAGAAAATGGGTAGATTTAAAATGGAAGGCTGTGTATTCTGTTTTTATTGACATCTACCACAGTTTCCCAACTTAAATGGAAACAGGGTTTCCATATGAGTTTTGTTAAAAAGCTAACATATAATGTTAGCATGCTAACATTAGCATACTTCCAGGATGGTACAAAGTATTAGAATACACTATTTAAAGGTGTAAACGTACAAAATGAGCTGAATAGCTAACTTATAATGTTAACATGATGACATAGGACAAGTTATCCCCCGTTTAAATAAGAAAATCATCCGCAACCGCATCACCAAAGTCGTCATCCACCCGACCCATCATTTTATCAGAACCGCAACCGCCCGCCCGTTGAAATACATCAAAGGTCGGCCACCTTTACCACTCAAAGAGCTATTTAGACCCGTTTCACTGAGTAAAGAAGCCAATGGGAGCCGCTAACGTTCTCGCGATTATCCAATGGTGATCATACTGATGACAAGAACAAGAGCGTGCTGTGAAGCCATTGCCTTTGACACCCTCATCAACATGTACAAACCAATTGTAAGTCCAGCAACATGTTGTATACAGCTTCCACAATCACAAGTACAAGATTGAAAGGCATACTGGGTGATACCCAGAATCCTTTGCATCCGTGACTAAACCTGAATATATTTTACACCCCCGCGCCTCCAACCACCCCCACTTTACCGACGCACGGGGGGGGGGGGGGGGGGGGGGGGGTTTGGGGGGGGGGGGGTTGCTGCTAGCGGGGTGTATAAAATAGTCAGGATGTGTCATGGATACAAAGGATTCTGGGTATTTGTTGTGTTGCATTTATGTTGTGTTACTGTGAGGATGTTCTCCTGAGATGTGTTTCTCATTCTTGTTTGGTGTGGCTTCACAGTGTGGCACATATTACTAAGAGTGTCAAAATTGTTTATATCACAACCATTAGTGTACTCTGTGTCACCCAGTATGCCTTGCAGTCGTGTGCGTGCGTCTGCTGAAGCCACACACAACATGTCCCTGGACTGACAAGAAGATCGTACATGTTGTAGAAGACGACAAAGCCAATGGCTTCTTAGCACACCCTAATACTTATTAACTGGGTGACTGCCGGCAGTCATTCTAGAGAATGTTTGCGTCTTCTAATGTCTTCTTCGCTTTGTGACACGGGTCCTAAATGGCTCTTTGAATGGTAAAGGATACCGATCCCTGAACCATGTATATCAAATATTTCAGAATGGTTCAACCGTCACCCGCCCGAAGCTAATTAAAATCTTTTTTTTCATCATTTTACCCGCGGACTCCGCAGATGAGACCGCAAACCGCGCATCTCTAATATATATATATATATATATATATATATATATATATATATATATATATATATATATATATGTATATGCACTATGGCCCCCATTTAGTAGGCAGGGTTTGACTCTGGAACAGACTATTTCTCAGTGAAAGACACTGCAACACTCCTTGTGTGCCGTATATCGGAAGTAGAAAGGCGTTGATGGTCGCAGTAAAGAAAAAGTTTAGAAGAAAAATAGGCCTGCTGCCAAGTCTTAGTGGTTAAAGATTCATGTTCCGGTGGTGACTCAGCGAAAAAAAAAGACTAGGTGGGGAAAGCTGCACAGGATAGGCTCACTTTAAAGATGGACGACATACAATATGCTCATTGAGTCTCGTTCAACACCAGTATTGTTTTGTAAGATGGAAGTCAAACTAAAAAAAAAAGTAGGGCAAACTTACAAGGAACAAGCCTTGTTTTTACCAGGAAAAGGAAGGAGAAGCTCGTGGAAGAAGAAGGAGGAGGAGGAGATACCTTATTTGGTGTTCGCCGGACCTATTTCCGGTCACGTCCTTCCTCCTCTCCCTCTGAGTCACCTGGCCCTTTAAAATGCGGCGTTCAAGCGCTTCCCGTCCGGACGGATTTTCCCACTCCGCCACCTGTAAACGTTTCACATGCATCTTTACAATGCGACACTTTTTTTTACTGAAATTAATACATTTAAAAAATGAAAAAAATATGCTTGCAAATGTGTGGTCTTAATATTTTTTAGCATTTAATTTCACCACACGCGGGTTACGTAACGCGATCGATTTGCTGGCGCGGTCACTTCCGTGGCGCACGTGTCGCGGCCACCCGAGTCCCGCGTTTGTCCGAGCAGCAGTGAACGCAGCACTGTTCGGAACGAGCCGTCTCACATTCGCTGCCCCGTGAGTGGCGGAGGAAGGGGGGGCTTGAGCAGCGGCCGGGAGGACCAATCTCATCCGGGCAACAAGCTTAGGCCCCGCCCCCATCCATCCCTCCTGCTGGCTGTTGAGGACTCGGCCGAGCATTTCCTCGTCTTCCCGGCGGAGGGACGCGGCGACGGGGACCAAACGACGCGGATTGTGTCCACTTATGACGGACACGTGAGGTTAGTGCTTTTTAAAAAAAATTCATTCGACGTTTCCGGAAGTTTGGCACTTGAAACTTTCGCTTCGTGAGCTCCTGTTTACTAGCTGGCATGCAAGGTGGCGATTGACCGAATGTTGGAGTTGCCATTCGAATAGTCGACAGGGAGACATGTTCGTCCAATAGGCAACTCAGACCTCATTTGGACTTGCGGTTGTCAAACTTTTGTCACCGTGAATTGACTTACAACAAGTTACATCCATCCACCGTTTCTGCTTATCCGAGGTCGGGGGCAGCAGCCTAAGCAGGGAGGCCCAGACTTTTTTCTCCGCAGCCGCTTCGTCCGGCTCTTTCCGGGGGGATCCCTAGGCGTTCCCAGGCCAGGCGGGAGACATAGTCTTCCCAACGTGTCCTGGGTCTTCCTCGTGGCCTCCAACCGGTCGGACGTACCCTAAACATCTCCCTAGGGTGGCATTCAAACCACCTAATCTGGCTCCTCTCCATGTGGAGGAGCAGCGGCTTTACTTTGAGCTCCCCCCTGATGGCAGATTTTCTCACCCTATCTCTAAGGTAGAGCCCCACCATCCCGGAAACTCATTTCGGTCGCTTGTACCCATGATCTTGTCATTTTGGTCATAACCCAAAGCTGATGACCGTAGGTGAGGATAGGAACGTAGATCGACCGGTAAATTGAGAGCTTTTCCTTCCGGCTCAGCTCCTTCTTCACCACAACGGATCGATACAACGTCCGCATTCTAAGGTAGAGCCCCAGCATCCCGGCGGAGGAAACTCATTTCGGTCGCTTGTACCCATGATCTTGTCATTTTGGTCATAACTCAAAGCTCATGCCCGTGGGTGAGGATAGGAACGCAGATCGACCGGTAAATTGAGAGCTTTGCCTTCCGGCTCAGCTCCTTCTTCACCACAACGGATCGAAACAGTGTCCGCATTACTGAAGACGCCACACCTGTCGATCTCACAATCCACTCTTCCCTTACTCGTGAAACAAGACTCCTAGGTACTTGAGCTCCTCCACTTGGGACAGGGTTTTCCTCCCCACTCCACCCTTTTACGGGCGAGAACCATGGACTCGGACTTGGAGGTGCTGATTCTCATCAAACTTAAACAAGTTGAAAAATGTATTCGGTGTACGGAATATGTACTGAACTGTGCAAGCTACTAATAAAAGTCTCAATCAATCAATCAAACCACCTCAGGAAAAAATGGCTCTCCGAGTACCACCGTAATGACCAACATTACAATACAGTCGCATAGTAGCCCTACGTATTTATCAAAAACAAGCCAGAGATGTTTTTTTATCAAGTATGTTTATTATTTTTCTTGGGCCATTGCGACGTTGTACCAGTTTGACCAGTAACTGTGTTTGAATACTTTTATTATTGTATGACATGTTGCACCTGGGGATAGGTTGATTGGCAACACTAAAATGGTCCCTAGTGTGTGAATGTGAGTCTGAATGTTGTCTGTCTATCTGTGTTGGCCCTGCGATGAGGTGGCGACTTGTCCAGGGTGTACCCTGCCTTCCGCCCGATTGTAGCTGAGATAGGCGCCAGTGCCCCCCGCGACCCCAAAGGGAATAAGCGGTAGGAAATGGATGGATGGATGTTGGTTGCAGGCAAACAAAATGACACTAAGGCCATTAGAAACTTGTGCACAAACAATCGCTCAAAATCCTTGACCAAAAACCACCACACCACCATCACTGTTTAGTTCTCCAAAAATATAGATTGTTAAATTTAGCTAACATTCAAAGTACCGCTGTAGACCACACGGACCACAGCTGAGAAAGAGATACAGTATTTTTTAACGGCCCTATGGTTAAGAAACACTGTTATAAATACATAGTTTTTGTACAATAATATAATATTTTATAAATATATACCGTGGGGCAAAAAAGTATTTAGTCAGCCAGCGATTGTGTAAGTTCTCCCTCTTAAAATGATGACAGAGGTCTGTAATTTTCATCAACTTCAACTGTGAGAGACAGAATGTGAAAAAAAAAAATCCAGGAATTCACATTGTAGGAATGTTAAAGAATTTATTAGTAAATTATGGTGGAAAATAAGTATTTGGTCAACCATTCAAAGCTCTCACTGATGGAAGGAGGTTTTGGCTCAAAATCTCACGATACATGGCCCCATTCATTCTTTCCTTAACACGGATCAATCGTCCTGTCCACTTAGCAGAAAAACAGCCCCAAAGCATGATGTTTCCACCCCCATGCTTCACAGTAGGTGTGGTGTTCTTGGGATGCAACTCAGTATTCCTCTTCCAAACACGACGAGTTGAGTTTATACCAAAAAGTTATATTTTAGTTTCATCTGACCACATGACATTCTCCCAATCCTCTGCTGTATCATCCATGTATCCATTTTGGTATAAACCCAACTCGTCGTGTTTGGAGGAAGAAAAATACCGAGTTGCATCCCAAGAACACCACACCTACTGTGAAGCATGGGGGTGGAAACATCATGCTTTGGGCTGTTTTTCTGTTAAGGGGACAGGACGATTGATCCGTGTTAAGGAAAGAATGAATGGGGCCATGTATCGTGAGATTTTGAGCCAAAACCTCCTTTGAATGGTTGACCAAATACTTATTTTCCACCATAATTTACAAATAAATTCTTTAAAATTCCTACAATGTGAACTCCTGGATTTTTTTTTTTCACATTCTGTCTTTCACAGTTGAAGTATACCTATGATGTCATCATTTTAAACGGGAGAACTTGCACAATCAGTGGCTGACTAAATACTTTTTTGCCCCACTGTATATATATATATATATATATATATATATATATATATATATATATATATATATATATATAGTATACTAGTGGTGGAAAAGTGTATTACAACTGAGTATCGCTAAGAAACATATTTTTTGGCGGCCCTCTAGGGGGCGATCTAGGCCCAACTTTGGTAAAGAAAGACTAGTTCAAGGTCTGCGTTAAGGACTTGAGAATTAGCAGACCTGTGATGTCTGTACTCGCAGGTCCATGTTGGGTCGAGGCGTAAAGCGGAAGTGGAGCTGCACGGAGGAGCTGGCGGCGGCCGAGGAGAAGGAGCGCCACGGCACGGCGTTGGCGGCAGGCGTCCCGCGGGAAAGCAGCCGCCTGCAGCAGCGCCAGCGGGTGCTGGGCCTGTGTTTAGAGAAGCTGCAGCGCTACCAAGCCGGGATGGAGCTCAGCCTGCGGCGCTCGGTGCTGCTGGTCAACACGCTGCGGCAGATCCACGACGACATGCGCAGCGACGCGGCCGAGGGCGCCGTCCGTCCCGACTTGCCGTTTCTGCGGGACGCCCTGAGTGTGGAAATGTCCCTCACGTGCGCCGGGTGCGCGGACGGCGGCCAGGAGAGCCCGTCCTCGGCGCTGTCCCCCGAACTCTCTTCCCAGGAGATGAGCATGGGGGCGGAGCTAAAGCCTCCCATCAGCGCGTTCAGCGACGCGGTGAACGGCCTGGGCTACCTCGGCGACCTCGCCCTGGACGATATCTTCGAGGACATCGACACGTCCATGTACGAGACCTCGGATCTGTGGACGGCGGGCTCGCTCTGGCCCGTCGGCGTGTCCCTGTGGGCGGACCAGGACGCCAGGATGCGCCCCGACGGCCACGCCTTGCCCGGGAGCCTCCAATCGCGTCTGATGGACCTGAACGAGCTGGACCACATCATGGAGATCCTGGTCCAGTCCTGATCCAGGAGAAAGATTGTTGCAGAGCCACAATCAAAAGGAAGAACAAAGTCAGGTGACAGTTTTCTGGGTTCACAGAGAAACCCGGGCCGTCAGGCTTGACTTGAAGGCAGCGCCGGTGCCAGCAACCAATCAGGAGGACTTTGTCGGCACCACCTGTCTGAATTAGTCACCATTCTCCTAATTCCATCATCTAGTACAACCATATCCTCAAGAACTTGCACCAACTCCTTCTTCGTGTTGAGCGTCATTAAGAATTTGGATCCTTAACAGATGTGACATCATCGATACGGGTGTCCCCATCCCATATTTTAAGATCCGATATCAGCCAGGAACTAATATTTACAGTGCATCCGGAAAGTACTCAGAGCGCTTCACTTTTTACCATTATGCATTATTCTGAAATTGGATAAATTAATTTTTGTCCTCAAAATTCTACACACAATTCCCCATATTGACAATGTTAAAACATTTATTTTCCCTGTATACCTAGCCTGTTTATTTTTGATACATTTGCAAACATTTCTAAAAAAAAAAAATAATTTTTCACATTGTCATTTTGGGCTACTATGTGTAGAATTTTGAAGACAACATTTTTTTTTTTTTTCCATTTTAGAATGAGCTTTCAAATTTGAATTGGCAAATTTATGTGCTTGGATGCAAAAAGAAAAAAAACTGTACAGTGCATCCGAAAGGTATTCACAGTATCCACACCTTTTCCACATTTTGTTATGTTCCAGCCTTATTCTAAAATGGAAGAAATCAATTTTGTCCTCAAAATTGTACACACAATACCCTATAATGACAATGGGAAAATGTTTTGTTCTTCTTGTATACTTAACCTGTTTATTTTTAAGAAATCAGCAAAAATTTCCCCCCCAAAAAATGTTTTTTCACATTGTCATTATGGGCTTGTATGTGTAGAGTTTTGAGGGAAAAAAAATAATTTTTCCATTTTAGAATAAGGCTACAAATTTGAATTGGCAAACTTATCTGCTTGGACGCAAAAAAACCAACAACTTTGCAGTGCATCCGGAAATTAATCACTTTTTCCACATTTTGTTATGTTACAGTCTTTTTCCAAACTGGAATAAATCCATGTTTGTCCTCAAAATTCTACACACAATACCCTATAATGACAATGAGAAAAAAAATTTTCTCCTTTTTATACTTAGCCTGTTTATTTTTAATAAATCAGCAAAAATTTCTAAAAAACAAAAAAGTAATTTCACATTTTCATTATGGGCTGTTATGTGTAGAATTTTGAGGACAGCATTTCCCCCCATTTTAGAAAGAGGCTTCAAATTTGAATTGGCAAATTTATCTGCTTGGATGCAAAAAAAACTCTACAGTGCATCCGGAGAGTATTTACTTTTTTCCACATTTTGTTATGTTACAACCTAATTCCAAACTGGAATAAATCCATGTTTGTCCTCAAAATTCTACACACAATACCCTGTAATGACAATGGGAAAATGTTTTTCTCCTTCTATACTTAGTCTGTTTATTTTTAGTAAATCAGCAAAAATTCACATTGTCATTATGGGCTATTATGTGTAGAATTTTGAGGACAGCATTTTCCCCCATTTTAGAAAGAGGTTTCAAATTTGAATTGGCAAATTTATCTGCTTGGATGCAAAAAAACAACTGTACAGTGCATCCGGAAAGTATTTACTTTTTCCACATTTTGTTATGTCACAGCCTTATTCCAAACTAGAATAAATCCATGTTTGTCCTCAAAATTCTACACACAATACCCTGTAATGACAATGGGAAAATGTTTTTCTCCTTCTATACTTAGTCTGTTTATTTTTAGTAAATCAGCAAAATTTCACATTGTCATTATGGGCTATTATGTGTAGAATTTTGAGGACAGCATTTTCCCCCATTTTAGAAAGAGGTTTCAAATTTGAATTGGCAAATTTATCTGCTTGGATGCAAAAAAACAACAACTGTACAGTGCATCCGGAAAGTATTTACTTTTTCCACATTTTGTTATGTCACAGCCTTATTCCAAACTAGAATAAATCCATGTTTGTCCTCAAAATTCTACACACAATACCACATAATGACAATGTGAGATTTTTTATTACACATTTTTGCAAATGTATCAAAACTAAAAAAATAAAAAACAAAAACACATTTACATAATTATTCACAGGCTTTGCTCAATACCTTTTTGATGCACTATTTAAATTTTTTTTTTTTTTTAATTTTGCGGAAACTTTTTGAAGCACCTTTTTACATTGTCATTATTAGGTGTTGTGTGTAGAATTTTTGAGGACAAAATTTGATTTATTCCATTTTGGAATAAGGCTGTGACATAACAATATGTTGAAAAGGTGAACCTAAACGGTGAATACTGCAATTCGGTACAAGCAGTCCTGCATCTAAATGTCCTCACCAGATCTGTGTTTTTTAGTCGAGGGGTTTACAAAATGAAGCAGCGACGCAAGCGACACCTACTGTACGTAATTAGTGTCCCGTCATACAACAACATTGCAGTCCAAAACAGCAAGTGTGTCAATATAAACAAGAATCAAGTCATTCCAGTTGCATATAAATTACACCTACAAAGCCTCCATTAGTGGCATCAGAAAGCCTCCAGTAATGAACGTGTCCACATCTTTTAATCAGCTTAACTTGATCAATTATTGTAGCCAGCAAATTTTGCTCCACTTTAACCCAGAGACAGCAAAAATCCATTCCAGGCATTTATGAATACATGACAGTGTTATTGTTGTTTGATTCATGTCTCTTGATCAAACCTGGTCTAACATTCCACACTACAATACAGCAAAAGTATGTATGATATGTGCTGATATCGGATCAATATCGGTAATAGCCAATACTAAAGGCTCCGACATCGATATCGAACGTGGCCCGGCGTGTATAAATCCCACCGGCCGTGAACGCAGCATGAAAACGTGTGTACTCTGCTGCTCGTGAGCGATAACTGAAGTATTTTTACGAGCCTTTTTATGGCCGTCTTTTTTTTCTTTTTAGCGTTTTTTACACGTGAAGCATTTAGAGCAGGAGCGTCCAAAGTGCGGCCCGGCACGTTTTAAAAATGTTTTTATTGACCCTCCTTGTAGTACTCAAATGAATTGATTATAGATGAGGTATTGGATATGACAGTCGTTTGTTTTTGTAATGTTTTGTTCAGATATCTTCTCAAATTTTTTTCACAGAAAACACTTGGCTCTCCAAGTACCACCGTGTTAAAATTTAGTAGCAAAAGTTCCGGGCTAACTAGAGACTTGACGCCTCAGCCTATCCAAGGTGATCCAAAAAAATGCTGAGGTTTTAATATTTTGGGCCACTGCAACATTACACAGTTTGATCACTAAAACTGTTTGCATATTTATTATATTTTAGATTTTTTTCTTTTCACAACATTTGAACACCCGTGGGTCAGGTTGTTGCCGTACCGTTCTTCTACCTCCTGGCTGACACTCCGGAATTTGCCTCGCACTTTGCCCTCCGAGGCCAAATCTCCCTGCTCTCGTGTGGACAACGTGCCTTACTTGTGTGCGCCAGCGCCGAAACCCCAGCACGCGTGCCGCCTCGCCGCCCCTCCTCCGCGGGAGCTTCATGTTTCCTGACAGACGGGGGATGAGCGATGGGGGCGTCCCTTTGTTGAGTGGGAGGAGTCTCTGGCTTGTTTTGTCCAAGACCGCACCGCCCGCCGCCCAATCACATGAGACGGGTCTTGTTTTGTTGTTGTGGAAGCCTGTCAGACAAAAACAACAAAACAATGTCTTGTTATTATTTAATAGAATCTGCTGCAGTGTTATTTATAAATGTGTGTGTGAGGGTTATGAAGCACAAGTTGTATGTTGAATATTCTGTATATTTAAATGGAACAGAAAGAATGCATTTGTATCTTTTGTGGAAGATTTGATAGATTTTATTGTCAAATACAGAAACAACAAGAGCTTTTTTGTGTCTTTACTGTCAACACACTCACACTGCGAGAGGGGCTGACACACTTCCTGTCCCCCTGAGTGGGCGGGGGACTCCGGCAGAAAGAATGTGTTCTCCTGAGTGGGCGGGCGCTGATGAGAGCCATGTGACACACAGGAAGTGACTTGGCCCGCTCTTTGTTATTTTTCAAACAGCTCGTGCTGCTGATTATACCAAGTAAAGAGAGCTGCGGCCTTGTCATGCCCACTTTATGTCTAAGTCATGCCCACTTTAGGTCTAAGTTGAACCCACTTTAGGTTGAAGTCACGCACACTTTAAATCTAAGTTGCGCCCACTCTAAGTCTAAATCACACCTTTAAGTCACGCCCACTTTAGGTCTAAGTCACACCCACTTCAAGTCTAAGTCATGCCCACTCAAAGTCTAAGTCATGCCCAATTTAGGTCTAAGTCACAACTACTTTAAGTTTAAGTCACACCAACTAGTAAGTAACTCACGCCCACCCTAGGTCTTATGTCGCACCCATTTTAGGTCTAAGTCATGCCCACTCGAAGTCTGTTACACCCACTCAAAGTCTAAGTCATGCCCACTTTAGGTCTAAGTAACACCTACTCGTAACTCTAAATCACGCCCACGTTAAGTCTAAGTCGCACCTACTCTAAGTCTTAGCCACACCCACTTTGTCTAAGTCACACCCACTTCAAGTCTAAGTCATGCCCACTCGAAGTCTAAGTTACACCCACTCGAAGTCTAAGTCATGCCCACTTTGGGTCTAAGTCACACCCACTTTAAGTCTATGTCACACCTACCCTAAGTCTAAGTTACACCCACTTTGTCTAAGTCACACCCACTTCAAGTCTAAGTCATGCCCACTCGAAGTCTAAGTTACACCCACTCGAAGTCTAAGTCATGCCCACTTTAGGTCTAAGTCACACCCACTTTAAGTCTATGTCACACCTACCCTAAGTCTAAGTTACACCCACTTTGTCTAAGTCACACCCACTTCAAGTCTAAGTCACGCCCACTCTAAGTCTAAGTCATGCCTACTTTAGGTCTAAGTCACACCCACTTTAAGTCTAAGTCACACCTACTCGTAAGTCTAAGTCAAACCCACTTCAGGTCTAAGTCACACCCACTTCAGGTCTAAGTCACACCCACTAAGTCTAAGTCATGCCTACTTTAGGTCTAAGTCAAGCCCAATTACGTCTGAGTCGCACCCACTTTAGGTCTAAATCATGCCCACTGTAGGTCGTAGTTGCGCCCACTTTAGGTCTAAGTCGCCTCCACCCTATGTCTAAGTTGTGCCCACTTTAGGTCTAAGTCACACGCACTTTAGGACTAAGTTATGCCCACTGTAGATCTAAGTCACACCCACTTCAAGCCTTAGTCACGCCCACTGGAAGTGTAAGTCACACCCACTAAGTCTAAGTCACGCCCACGTTAAGTCTAAGTCGCACCTACTCTAAGTGTAAGTCACACCCACTCTAAGTCTAAGTCATGCCTACTTTAGGTCTAAGTCACACCCACTCGTAAGTCTAAATCAAGCCCAATTAAGTCTGAGTCGCACCTACTTTAGCTCTAAGTCGCACCCACTTTAGGTCTAAATCATGCCCACTGTAAGTCGTAGTTGCGCCCACTTTAGGTCTAAGTCGCCTCCACCCTACGTCTAAGTTATGCCCACTTTAGGTCTAAGTCACACGCACTTTAGGACTAAGTTATGCCCACTGTAGATCTAAGTCACACCCACTTCAAGCCTTAGTCACGCCCACTGGAAGTGTAAGTCACACCCACTAAGTCTAAGTCACGCCCACGTTAAGTCTAAGTCGCACATACTCTAAGTCTAAGTCACACCCACTTTGTCTAAGACACACCCACTTCAAGTCTAAGTCACACCCACTCAAAGTGTAAGTCACACCCACTCTAAGTCTAAGTCATGTCTACTTTAGGTCTAAGTCACACCCACTCGTAAGTCTAAGTCACGCCCAATTAAGTCTGAGTCGCACCTACTTGAGCTCTAAGTCGCACCCACTTTAGGTCTAAATCATGCCCACTGTAAGTCGAAGTTGCGCCCACTTTAGGTCTACGTTGCCTCCACCCTACGTCTAAGTTCTGCCCACTTTAGGTCTAAGTCACACGCACTTTAGGACTAAGTTATGCCCACTGTAGATCTAAGTCACACCCACTTCAAGCCTTAGTCACGCCCACTGGAAGTGTAAGTCACACCCACTAAGTTTAAGTCACGCCCACTTCAAGTCTAAGTCACACCCACTCAAAGTGTAAGTCACACCCACTCTAAGTCTAAGTCATGCCTACTTTAGGTCTAAGTCACACCCACTCGTAAGTCTAAATCAAGCCCAATTAAGTCTGAGTCGCACCTACTTGAGCTCTAAGTCGCACCCACTTTAGGTCTAAATCATGCCCACTGTAAGTCGTAGTTGCGCCCACTTTAGGTCTAAGTCGCCTCCACCCTACGTCTAAGTTATGCCCACTTTAGGTCTAAGTCACACGCACTCTAGGACTAAGTTATGCCCACTGTAGATCTAAGTCACACCCGCTGTCACTGCTCGCATCAAGTTGTAAAAAAAAAAAAAAAAAAAAAAAGGAACTCCGTAGCACCGAAAATCCGCAACGATAAACGTGTTTATGACAGATAAGACTACACAAATACACCCATCCTAAAAAATATATGATAAATGTAGACAACTTTTCCTTTTCTTTTACTTTCATACTGCAACAGTGATTGTGTGTTTACTGAGGGGTGTGTGCGGGTGTGTGTCTGCCTGTGGAATGATGAATACACGCACAGCGGAGGGTGGGAGGAGAGGGAAGCCGACACTACTATATCGTGTGTGTCCCTTTTTCGGCGGATTTTTCCGCTAGTGCAGATAATTTTGTCAACTTGTAATGTAGTAATTTTGTGAGTTTATTAAAATTTGCTTTCTCAAATTTTGATTTGAGGGGGCAAGACATTTATTTAAGGGGGCTCTGTCCCCTCTTGCCCCTGCGTAGAGTCGGCCATGGGTTGATGAGGCATTGTATAGCCTTTTGACACATTGCAAAACTGTATTGATACTGTGTCACTAAATGCTGACATCTGCTGGACATTAAAAATCCCTACAGGCAACCTATGAACCGACTCAAATGACACTGATTTTATGACCTAGTATATGCAATAAAAAAAACAAGTAGAGATAGGCAATTATATCATCCACATCACCAAAGTCGTCTATGTACTATTAAAAATAAAAGCCCTGGACTTGGATAGTTCATGAGTTTTTTTTTATCATTCAGACTAATTGGTCAGAGAAAATATGTTGCGCACCTTAATATCTGTTCAGCCAGCCTTTATAAGCTCTGGTTCGGTAGTTAAGATGGGCGTAGTTAAGAATTTAAATAAACAGACCACTAAAAATAATAAGTAATCCTGTACAATATAGAAAACTCTATACCCTTTTCTTTACACACACTGTGTCTGCTTGTAAATACTCTGTGATTGTGCGCTGCCGAACATGCTCGTAAACCAGCAATGTTACGACGTGACTTCGACTTGAGCGCGGGAGGTGCGGGACCGGTATGTTTCAGAGACGGTATAGTACCAAAAATGATTAATTAGTATTGCGGTACTATACTAATACCGGTATACTGTACAACTCTAGTATCAGGTCGGCCGGGCAGACCATCGCTGCTGTTGCCCGGACTCCTTGTTTTTTCTCTCTACTTATTAAATATATTATTTCTCTTCCAAATAGCATCACTGACGTCAACGGCGACGTTTGATGATTATTTGAAAAATAAAAATTCCTGCGGTATAAGAGTCTTTGGCATCTTTGGCAGTCTGCTCTTTGTGGTTTTACATTTAATCAGGTGGTGTCTTCTGCCAAGGCATTTACTCTCCTGAAGGAATAAATGAAGTACTATCTAATCTAAATGTATTGATGTCTTGGACAATTTCTCAATCGGTGGAGAATTGTTGAAGTAATAACATGTTGAAATGACAAAAGGTGATACGGAATTTCAGGCAAACAGAGAATTTTTCCAGTTCTGATTAAGAGGAAAGCTTCGACGGTGGAACAGTTAAAACGCGTTGAAAAATGTGGAAGGAGTAGTCGCCAGAAAAAAGGGTGGAAATAGGGCTTCGGAAAATCAGGAATTCTGGAAAATCCTAAAACTTTTTTTGAACTAGGAAAAGGGGAAGTTTGAATTTCCAGAATGGTGCAATGTGTCAAAGGTGGAATGGTTTGAATAGGTTAAAACATGTGGAAATGTTGTATTGTTGTATCTTTTTTTGTAGTTATTTTCCTTTTTTTTAATTAAACATTAAAAACTAGATGAGGCAATTCCTGAAGGAATTGCATGTGAATGCTCCAATGCTGGTGATGAACTGAAGTCCTGGAATTATTTTAGCATTGTTGAAGTCAAGCACACAATTCCTGAACAGGCTGAATATTTTGAAGTTGGAACAGTTGGCATCAGATAGAAAATGTGGAACTTTGAAGGATGTCCCATTGATTTAAAAAGGAATTTACCAAAAATTTAGTCCATGAGTACTGTGCCTTCCGGCAACAAGAGCAAAGACCTGCTAGTCCTTATAGTTGTTCAACCAACCCTTTTAAGTTACGGTTTGGTAGTTAACATGGACTACGATTGAAACCGTGATTCAAGATGGTGCGTGGAAAAGTTAAATGCCTGTATCAATCTTCCAGATAACAACTAACAAGATTAAACACAGCTCTGTTGAAAGGTAACATTGCATACCGATTTTGTCATTTGACTGGTGGTTATCAATCAATCAATGTTTACTTATATAGCCCTGAATCACTAGTGTCTCAAAGGGCTGCACTAACCACAACACAATTGATTGATTCTTCAAAAAGTATTTGACAGTTAAGAAGACTGATAATATTCAGTGCAGATAAAAGCTTTGAAAATTCCAGACTTTTGTGATCATTAGTAATGGGTTGATGTGGCGTCGTACAGCCTTTTGACACATTGCAAAGCTGTATTGATACTGTGTCACTAAATACTGACATCTGCTGGACATTAAAATTCCCTACAGGCAACCTATGGACCGACTCAACTGACACTGATTTTATGACCTAGTATATTCAATAATATAAACCAAGTCATTGTATTTCATGTAGGATTATTTCATATCTTCATTTAAATAAAAATATATTTTTAAAATCTTTTTTAGATACAGTCCATAGATAATGTGAACATGTATCATAACATGGAAATCTAAGAGAACGTGTTGTGAATGAGGATACTTGTGGACTGGGAATTTTTCTTTTTTTTTTTTACCCATGCGCTCTGAATACGCCATATTGATTGATTGATTGAAACTTTTATTAGTAGATTGCACAGTTCAGTACATATTCTGTACAATTGACCACTAAATGGTAACACCCGAATAAGTTTTTCAACTGTTAATCAATTAATGGTAATAACGTAATGAGTGATCAATCGAGCTGGATTTGAAGCAGTGCCCTAAGGAACTCCGCATTAGCAAATACAGATCTCCACTCTATCAACTGAGCTATCGAAGGGATTAGCTGTTACTGCGCACCGACACAGGGTTTCGCTCCGTGAGCTCGACGATGTTCCAGAATTGCAGTTTTTCCCAAGCAAATACACCTTCCACATCTATCAACACATTACAACTTTCAAAGACCAAGGCTATAACTGGTATTAGATCATTGGCAGTCTACTTTGCTGTCTGACACTTTGTGGATAGTATACCAACATCAGCAATCAATGGTCAAACCAATATGGAATATCAGCTTTTAGCAGAACTTTCATTAAATTGTCTACTTTAATAATTTTGCTACCTGGAAGACTGACACAGGCATTTTGCTTTTACACACACCATCCTGACCTACGGTTTCAACATTTGGTACTTCTTAAAACCGTAACTTCAAAGGGTTGGCTGAACAGCTACCAAGGTACGATGCAATTGGCGCCCATGTTAACTACCCAACCGTGACTTAAAAAGGTTGGTTGAACAGCTATAAGGACTATGCGGCCAGTCGGCGGCCGGGCAGACCTTCGCTGCTGTTGCCCGGTCTCCTTGTTTTGTCTCTCTACTTACTAAATATATAATTTATGTTCCAAATAGCATCACTGATGTCAATGGCGACATTTGATGATTTTTTGTAAAATAAAAATTGCCGTGCTAATCGAGGCACACTCCACGTAAGACAACTTGAATCCGTCCCTGATCGTGTTGTTACACCCTCCGACAACACACCAACGAGGCATGATGTCTCCAAAGTATAGAAAACAGTCAAAAAAACGGAAAATAACAGACCTGATATGACTTGGTGTTTGTAATGTGTTTGAGAAAATGGCGGATTGACTACCTATATGTATGTATGAGTGCGAATAATAGAAAGGCGTTTGATTCGCCAAAATTCACCCATTTGGAGTTCGGAAATCGGTTAAAAAAATATATGGTCTTTTTTCTGCAACTTCCAGGTATATATTGACGCTTACATAGGTCTGGTGATAATGTTCCCCTTTAAAGTCAGTTGCTATAGTTATTAGCTATTGTGCTCAAGCTGCACTTTTTTCTATCTGTGTAAGGACAAAACTTCTTGTCTGAGGGGTGGCCACAGCCGTAGATGTTACCTTTGTTTTAGCCCGCTAGCAGCCGAGGACTTCAAGGACCTCAACGAAGATAAGATGACAGCACGCAGGCAAAGCAGAAACAATGCAATCACAAGGCCCCAGCACATTCAGTCATGTATTGTGCGTACTGGACCTGCTTTGCATGATATATGTGACCGCTCCTTTTAGAGGCGGCCTCAGTGATGTTGACTGTGGAACTCCTGAATAAAATAGAGGGACGCGGGAGCTGTACCTGAGAGCGTAGGGCGAGACTGTGATAAGTGTGGAGCGCCATACGTTCTCCTCATGAGCTAAATTGAACTCTGTCTCTGCATGATTCCTTGCTTCTTCTCTGTTTAATAGATGTCATCAGTGTTTGAACTAGACATAAGCCAAATTTAATCCTGTCTCTGTGTAATTCCTTGCTTCTTGTCTTGTTTAATAGATGTCATCAGTGTTTGAACCTGACAGTAAGATAATGGATAAATCAGCTTCCTCTTAGATGTCATGTGCATTGATAGCCATAAGGTTATAATTTACTCCTGAAGATGGAATAGTACTTCTGTTAAAAACTACAGTAATTGTGTAGAAGAACATACACACTTTGAGTTGTTGAAAGCTTTAGAACAGGGGTGTCAAAGTCAATGCATTATCTATAGCCCCCGGGATCATATTTGATCAGTATTAGAACCGCTGTTAGTGCTAGGAATTCACATTTTAGCGTAGACCAGTTAAGAATCTGTCTGATCATCTATCTAAAGGGATGTAATGACATTTTAAATGGTGATGGCGAGAAGCTGCTTTCGCTGTGAAGCTCCGCCCACTATGAATGTCTACAAATAAGTACTGACCCATACGGCACTTCAGAGTGTCATTTTTACCATTTGTACCATTTATGATAAAGATCTGAATTTTTCGAGCCAAATTATTTGAGTTTTGTCTTCTTTAAAATGTTTTTGTGAGCCCTCAGATCAAACTTTGGCTCCATGCCCCGCCCACATCCTATTACGTAGGGAGATTTCCTTCGCGGTTTATCATCGCCCATCCGTCTGAGATCTGACATCTTAACCGCGGCTCATTTGGTCAAAGTCCCTTATCAATCAATCAATCAATGTTTATTCATAAAGGCCCAAATCATAAGTGTCTCAAAGGGCTGCACAAGCCACAACGACATCCTCAGGTCAGATGCCACATCAGGGCAAGAAAAAACTCGACCCAATGGGATCCAATGAGAAACCTTGGAGTGGACCGCAGATGTGGGGACCCCGTGATAAATCTACGGTGAATCTGGTAGCAGAGGGTATTGCATTCAAATTTTTAAGGGTGCTATACTGAGTAAGTGGTGGGCCGTCAGGGCCAGTAAGGCCTTCTTTGCTGGCCTACCATAACCAGAAATCATGATCATAATTAAAGATAAAAGTATTTTTTTTTAAAAACGACACTTCCGCTCCGGACAGGCTAACCTCCTCCAACCTCCGAGGGCAAACTTACGAACAATGGGAGACCAGGCTTTCTGCTCCGCCGCTCCCAGTCTGTGGTACGCTCTCCCTCACCACCTGAGGGCACCACAGACTGTATATGCTTATAAAAAAGGCTTAAAATCCCTTTTTTCAAAAAAGGCCTTTTTTTTTTACATATATGCATACTAGTTCTAGCTATTAGGCTGTTCTAGTTTTTATTTTAATAGTTTTTAATCTATTTATTTTTCATTACACTGTAGCACTTTGAGGTTGATTACTCAAAGTAAAGTGCTTTTTTTTTTTTACAAATAAAATCTATTATCATTATCAAATATCTAAAAGTATTCATGTTCTCTTCATGTCATATTATGCTCCGTCCAGCGCTGTTGTTTTTAGGTTTTGGAGTTTTAATCCAATCAGAATTCAGCAGGTTTATGTTGCCATGCTGTACCAAATCTGCCACAGGCCTTTAGAATCAACAATGCTGGTGTCCGTGCACAGTAAGTAAAAGGGGACATACAGTTGATAGACAGTTGTGATAACCAATTAGATCACGAGTTGTTGTCAGTAAGGCCTTCTAGATGGCCTAAGGCAGATATATAGTGATGTTATGAGCTAGGTAACATAAGAACTCCATTACCCTCAATGCCATAGTAGTGAAGAGCATGCGCAAGTAGCCCCTGGATGTTTTTGATGAGCACACTGTGGAGTAAACTTTAAGAACTCAGCCAACATGCCTCGTCTGCATCTTTTATGATTAGACAAGACAACACATATACTTGCAAGGCCATTTTCAAGAAGGATATTTAAAGAGAAACTACATCTTGTGAGACGATATCGACCAACCTCGGAAGCTCGAATAGGTGCTACAAAGTGTGAGTTCAGATATTCTATTTCTTTATTTTCTCAGGTTTAAAAAATTAAAAAAAGTTAAACCATAAATGATTGTCACACACACACACACGAGGTGTGGTGAAATTATTCTCTGCATTTGACCCATAACCCTTGATTACCCCCTGGGAGGTGAGGGGAGCGTTTAATATGTTTATTGCTATTTTAATTTTGACAGTACCACATAAGCTATGTTTTAATGGCTGATGTGGGTTTATTGATTTTTAACCCGTTTTGTACACCGTTGGTGGTGATTCAATTCCCATTAGTGCGTGAATGTGTTTCTGTACATTATTTCTCCAGCAATGGTCATGTGGTGACATAAATGATGGTATTTTGCGAGGTAATCATTGGACACGGGACATCACTGAAGGCCTAGGTGGGAAACGCACGGCCCGCCACTGCACTGAGTCAAATTTAACATGTTGTGTCCGGGCTCCTAAAAATTAAAGAAATGCGCTTGCAAAAATTGGTGAGTTTTTTATGCATGTTAAGGGCCTCATAAATGCAATGGAAGTGGGAGGATAGCATAAACAATGCCATTTCAGTAGGGGCTTTGCAGCTTTTTGCTGCTCGGGCATTTGAAATACTGCTGAAAATAAATGAGGGTTAGGTTTCACAATATAGTAGTTAAAAACTTCCTAAGATGCATTGCTTTTTGGTCATGGGGTCTGGCGATCTCTATAGGGTGCGCTATCAGGGAGCGTTTAAAAAATTGGATTAACCTTTTAAGGCCCATGCTGTTTGTTTACATGCTTTTTTTTATTACTCTTTGCAATTTGGGTTTATTGGACCCTAATTAGAATAAAAACTAAAAATCATAATTTTATATGATGTACTTAGTCCATAAGTACACAAACATGTACTTCATGTGTAATGACATGCAATTTTTTCTTTTTATACGTTTTTTTTTCCAAATTCCATTGTATGTTATACTCTTCTGACACCACCAGATAGCAGTATAAGTGTCCACAGAAGTAGCCATAAGACCCCAATTCAGTAGTGTACACAATTTTGAAAATAAGAGCTTAAAAATGCTGTCCATGCATGTGGCCACTAAGGCCTTTAGAGGTTAATTCACAGTCACGACACATGTCTACAAAAGTAATTTTGTTCTCACCTTATTGGTAAAAAAAACTATCTAACCTGGTCTTTGTCAGCCATTTGGGGAAATCATGTATTTAATATATCTCGATAACGTGTTATATTTTCATAATAAAAATAATAATCAACTCTATTAATCACCACTACCATTGCAACCACTGACGCAATAATGTCAACAACAGCAGCAACCTCATAAATTAGGGAGTTACTGTTTGAGTGACAGCTGGAGTGAAGTGAATTATATTTATATAGCGCTTTTTCTCTAGTGACTCAATGCGCTTTACATAGTGAAACCCAATATCTAAGTTACATGTAAACCAGTGTGGGAGGCACTGGGAGCAGGTGGGTAAAGTGTCTGGTCCGAGGGACTGGGATGACGGATGCGGGGATCGAACCTGGAACCCTCAAGTTGCTGGCACGGCCCCTCTACCAACCGAGCTATACCGCCCCAACAGACCTGGAAGCCTGAGCTCGGGGAGAAAGTGCTGCCATACCCACAGAGGAGCGAGGGGATGAAGTCCTCAAAGTCAAGACTACACCGCCCTCTGGTGGCCGAAGCACTGAAAGGCAGCTGAGGTGTAAGCATGTGGATGATGACTGTGCTTCATTTGCTGCAGTTGCCAGGTCCCCATGTCAGCCTCTGTGCACTCCAGCAACAACGAGGCGCAAGGAACGATAACTTGGATTACAAGTCACAAGAATAGACAAGATATTGATTTAATGTTGGATTTTGATCCGATTGATTATTTTGGGTTGAGGTTGATTGATTGATTGAAACTTTTATAAATAGATTGCACAGTACAGTACATATTCCGTACAATTGACCACTAAATGGTAACACTCGGATAAGTTTTTCAACTTGTTTAGGTCGGGGTTCACGTTAATCAATTAATGGTAAAAAAAAAATCAATGTTGATTCAAAGTTTAATTACAGGTGCAATTTCAACGCTTGAACGACTGACTGACAAGGAGACTACTTTTGCGTGCTCCTGATTGAACTACACCACTAAAGGAGTAATAAAATGAGTATGTATAAATCAACGCCAAGAAAACGGAAATGTTGATTATCGGTCCTGCTAGACACCGACACCTATTTAATTATTCCACCTTAACATTTGACAACCAAACAATTACACAAAGCGACTCGGTAAAAAATCTGGGTATTAACTTCGACCCGACTCTCTCGTTTGAGTCACACATCAAGAGTGTTACTAAAATGGCCTTCTTTCATGACCGTAACATCGCTATAAATTGTTTCATTTTGTCCACTTGCGACGCTGAGATCATTATCCATGTAATGTTCGTCTCGATTACTGTAACGTATTATGTTCTGGTCTCCCTATGTCTCGCATAAAAAGATTACAGTTGGTACGAAATGCGGCACCTAGACTTTTGACCAGAACAAGAAAGTCTTATCATATTACGCCTGTACTGGCTCACCTGCACTGGCTTCCTGTGCACTTAAGATGTGACTTTAAGGTTTTACTACTTACGTATAAAATACTACACGGTCTAGGTCCAGCCTATCTTGCCGATTCTATTGTACCATATGTCCCGGCAAGAAATCTGCCTTCAAAGAACTCCGGCTTATTAGTGATTCCCAGAGCCAAAAAAAAGTCTGCGGGCTTGGAGCATTTTGTATTCGGGCTCCAGTACTCTGGAATGCCCTCCCGGTAACAGTTAGAGATGCAATCTCAGTAGAAGCATTTAAGTCCCATCTTAAAACTCATTTGTATACTCTAGCCTTTAAATAGACCCCCTTTTTAGACCAGTTGATCTGCCGTTTCTTTTCTTTTCTGCTCTGCCTCCCTCTCCCTTGTGGAAGGGGGGGGCACAGGTCTGGTGGCCATGGATGAAGTGGTGGTTGTCCAGAGTCGGGACCCGGGGTGGACCGCTCCCCTGTGCATCGGTTGGAGGCATATCTGCGCTGCTGACCCGTCTGTGCTCGGGATGGTCTCCTGCTGGCCCCACTATGGACTGGACTCTCACTATATGTTAGATCCACTATGGACTAGACTTTCACAATATTATGCTAGACCCACTCGACGTCCATTGCATCCGGTCTCGCCTAGAGGGCAGGTCGGGGGGTGTCACCCACATCTGCGGTCCTCTCCAAGGTTTCTCATTGTCATCCCACTGGGTTGAGTTTTTCCTTGCCCTGATGTGGGATCTGAACCAAGGATGTCGTTGTGGCTTGTGCAGCCCTTTGAGACACTTGTGATTTAGATCTATATGAATAAACATTGATTGATTGATATTATTTTAACAAGGCATTTTAAAAACCTACAGAGGAAGGTTGAACTGTTTAAATCGTCCTTTTAATATTAACATTGTATTTACTGTATAATGCAATGCATATAAATAGTCGATGTCAGAATAGGTTGGAAATTCATTATTTCAATGTTGATAAAAGAATGATTTTTGGTGATTTAACCCCCAATTCTAAGTCTTGATGCTGAGTGCCAAGCAGGGAGATAATGGGTCCCAATTTCATAGTCTTTGGTATGACTCGGCCAGGGTTTGAACTCACAACCTACCAGCACTGCTGCTCACTGCTCCCCTCGCATTGTTATCACCAGGAAAGATGAGGTCACCTAGGTTCCATTCTAGAGGCTAATCTTTCCTGTGATAAAATGGCAACCAAGGTAATCAAAAAGGTCAACCAATGAACAAGATTTCTCTACAGAATCTCCTCTCTGGTCAACAAAAGCACCATGAAGATTCTAGCGGGAACTCTCATTCAACCCTTTTTCGACTACGCATGCACCTCCTAGCACCCCAGCAACTCCAAAACCCTCAAATCTAGACTCCAAACACCCTAGAACAAGCTAGTCAGGTCACTTCTAGACCTCCAACCCAGATCACACCTCACTCCTACCCACTTCTCCTAAGTGGGCTGCCTCAGAGTGGAGGACATAGTAAAACAACTTGCACTGAGCCTAGTCTATAAAATTCGCTACACCTCCCTGATACCGAAGTACATGTCAAAAACTACTTCCGTAACGTAAATGACCGCCATAACCACAACACCAGGGGGAGCTCCACTAACCACGTTAAACCCAGATTCCGATCCAACAAAGGTCTTAACTCATTCTCCTTCTATGCCACATCAATATGGAATGCACTCCCGACGGGTGTAAAAGAAAGTGCATCTCAATCCTCCTTCAAAACCGCAATAAAAGAACACCTCCAGGCAACTTCAACCCTAAACTAACACCCTCTCCCCTCCACATCCCACCTGCCCGGATTGTAAATAATCAAATGTAAATAATCAAATGCATATACTTGTTCTATGCTTTCGGATCTCACTATGTCCATATCACTATGTACATATCCTACAAAGTCAGATCTACACTGTTTCAATGTCCATTTCTCTGATGATGCAATTATTGATGACTGAAGTGCTGATAGCAACCAAACCTTTGCTACCATTCTTTTTTTTTAGCATTCAATTGTGTTTCTCGCCTTTTTTATCAAAGAGCTGCCACTCGCAACTTTCTTTGGTGCCAGGGCGGATTATTTTGCGGGCCGTACTTAATACAAGTGTCATGATCCGTAGTCTGGATCATGTTTAGTTTAGTTATTTTCTGTTAGTTTGGACTCCCTTTGTTGTTTGTGTACCTTTTGTGAGTCAGTTTGGTCACCATGGTAACATATTAATTTCACCTGCTGAGGGTTCCAGACGCACACCTGTTTTTGTTAATTACTTCCTTATTTAAGCCTGCCTTGTCCCGTCAGTCGGTCTTGGTCCCTTGTTTGCGGTATGCAACTGTTTCGTTGGTAATTATTAGATTTCTTGTTACCTGTTCCTGTGCTAGTGTTAGCATTAGCTTCTGTGCTTTCGCCACGCGTTTCTTTTCGTCTGTTTTTGTACCAGTGTTTTGTTATTAAATCATTCTTACCTTTTAGTTGTTGTCCGGAGTGTCTATGTTTGCGTTGGAGGAACGATCCCGCATTAAAATGCGACCCGCACGTGACAACAAGAAGCTTTATTTGTGCACTGGATTATGCGGAAGTTTGTCGGGTGGCCTTTTAAAGGGGAGCGCACACAAAAATAACGGGGCAAAATACAACCATAGGAAAAGTGTTTTGTCATGATGAAACAAGGTAAACTACATAAAGCTTTAGAGAAACCAACAGTTGTTGGTGTAATCCTGGAAAACAAACTCAATGAGTTGTTACTATCTCGACTCAAAAGCATAAACTGACAGTTTTGGAGTACACAACCTCAATATGTGCACTGAGTGCATGTTTATAGTCCCGCCCCCGCGCCCCTTGGGTCTCCTTATTGTCGGTCTGTCCGCCAGTGAAGGAGCACCCAAGCAGAACCACGTCTGCACGGAGCCGAGCAGAATACGTGAAGACGGCACAGATCGATGCGCCTTTGCTGCAGACATCGGTCACCATGGGACTCGGGGTGTGGTCAAATTAAAGTCTGCCTGCAGTCTGGCTTTGGCTGTGGCGGGCATGTGTGGACTGCAGCAGCGGGAGCGGTGGGACTGGCTTTGTGCTGAGTCAGCACTAAGTCACTGCAGGCGGTGGTCAGATAGATGGCACCACTTGGCAACATTGCAGGCGGTGGTCAGTTAGATGGCACCACTTGGCAACGTGTTGCTGCCAACTGACATCCACGGTGTTCATCACTCAGTCAAAGGGGCACATGACCACATGACATAGACCACGTGCCTTAAACACAAGGCCCGGGGGCCAGATCTGGCCCACCACGCCAAAACTAGTGAGCATCCTGGATGATGCCAGTCACCCTCTGCATAGCGTTATCAGTAGCCAGAGGAGCCTGTTCAGTGCTAGACTGCTTCATCCCAAGTGCAGGACTAATAGACTCAAGAACTCCTTTGTCCCACACGCCATTAGACTGTACAACTCCTCTCTGGGACGGGGGACGGGGGGTATTAGGATGACAGGGGATGCAAAACATTAACAGTGCAATACGTTTTCATAACTTGGTCACTACTGCCTACTTTGTCTTGCTATATTCTTATTTTACTGTTATATTGTTATTCCCATTGTTTTTATTCTTTTGTAATATTTCTCTATTTTGTTTCCATTTAAACCCCCATTATTTACTTTTTACTTTTTTCTTTAAATTGATCTCAACTCTGTACACTGCTGCTGGAATTTTAATTTTCCTGAAGGAACTCTCCTGAAGGAATCAATAAAGTACTATCTATCTATCTATCTATCTATTTTTTGTGGCCCACCACATCATTCAATTTGGTCTGCAACACCATTCATTATGACCCCGCAACGTTATTTAAAGTGGCCTGCCACGTCATTCAATTTGGTCTGCAATATCGTTTAATGTGGTCTTCCAGGTCCTTTATTTGGGTCCGCCATGTCATTTTATGTTGTTCATTGTGGTCTTCCACATCATTTAACGTGAGCCGGGATATCATTTTAATTTGGTCTACCATATCAATGTGGCCCGCAACATTAATTATCATGGCCTACAGCATCTTTCAATGTGGTCTTCTACATCATTTAATGTGTTCCACCGTGTATTTTTTGTGGTCCATCACATCATTTAAAGTGGCCTGCCAAATCATTTAAGGTCGTCTGCCACATTATTTACCGTGGTCCACCACATCATTCAACGTGGTCTGCCACATCCTTTATTGTGGTCCACCACATCATTTAATGTGCAGGGATGGGAATGAAGATTTACAAAATCAGCTGAAAATTTTGTAATCCTAAAACACCGCTTTGCGGAAGGCCGCACATAGTGTGCACTACCCTGCTAGGGGTCTGGGGGCATGCCCCCCCAGAACATTTTTGAAATCTATGTTAGCTTAGGATGCATTTCCTGCTATTTTGAGTCAAATTCTAACAATATTATCCTGACCAAAATTTCACATTTATTAGCAAATATTTTCATAAAAATGTATCTGTCACACCTGGGTGAAGTCTTGTCTGGTTTTCGTCTGGTGTCATGTGGTCTTATTATTTCCTGTTTTATTTTGAAAAGTTAACTCCCTCTCGTTTCAGATCACCTGCCCTTCCTCCTGTTTCACCGGTCTGACGTCACTCCTGATTGCCTGATTGTGCCCACCTGTGTCACACTCCCTGATGTGTATAAATGTCTCGTCCTCCTCTTGTCTTGTGCCAGAGTGTCTCGTTACTTCATGTGCGTACCTCCAGCGATCCATGTTCACAGCCATTGCCACGTTCTATGTACCCTTTTTGTCAGGTAAGATTAGTTGTTTAGCATTGCCTCCCTTGGAGCGCTTTTTGTTATATTTTGCATAGTGTTGTCTTTGCACCTTTTTTCCCTCCGCTGCTGGAGCGTTTTGAGTTCATTGAGATTTTGTTAGTTTTTAGGTTAGGTAAGCTCGGCTTTTGATAGCCTGTTAAGTTTCTCCCCTTTTGGACCCTTTCCCTTGTTCGAAATAAATATTGGTTTTCAAACTCCTGCATCTGTTTCCAGAGTCCTGTTCAAGTCGTGACAGTATCATGTGATGAAATTTATGTATACAAGTTTACACATATATCAAATTCTTGCACACTTTTGGATTATAGACAAAAATAGGCCTACAAATGGATTAACCAGAATTCAAATAATAAAAATTTTGAAATACATAAGATCGTGTATTGTACTTCTGAATGGACTTGTCTGTCATAGCTTGGTGTGAGTGGAGCCGAGTCGGAGGTGGGAGGCTTCGATAGTTGATTTGAGGCTGCATTTGTGGCGATGTTTGACTTCAGCTTGAAGGCAGATCCCAGTGAAAAATTACTTCTCCGTAAACTCACTTTACTTAGATGCCTTGCCGATTTCGCGTGATCAAAGAGTGCCAATTTTACTCGAGATCCATCGTTCACAATGTCCATGCAATATAAGCACTGAGAAGGTCCCGGTTCATCGCACTTTGCAATGGTATCGGGGATCAGTTTGTCGACTTCTATGATATTGTTGTTAATCTTCACCTTCAGTTTGATAGATATATCGAGCCATGCCCAGTCCCACTTGTTACTCACGCCCTTATCGATATCTTTCGCTAATGAAGCATTCCTTTCTTGAATAAGCTTAACCATGTCTGAAACTGTTTTGTCAATAAAGAAACATGTTATTTGAGAGCTACTGTGTGTTCTTTCCAGATTAGTTGCCGATAAACAAAACCAATATAAACAGAATACGAGTTCAGAAACGCTCACAATAATTGAGGATCAGGGACTAGATATTGTCAGCAAACGACGCGTGCAGACGCCTATAATGGGCAATGTCATTGGTTGATGTCGTCAGCTGATAGTAGAGCTAGCCAATCTGGTGCCTTCACACATTGGCATTATATTATATAAATGACCCTGGTGGCGCCAAAATCGGCGGAATTCCGCGGATCCGCGGAAAATTCCCATCCCTGAATGTGACCTGTCAAATCATTTAAAATGTTCTGCCACATCAATTAAGGTTGTCCGCCACTTTATTTAATGTGGTACGCCACATCATTTAATGTGGTGCACTACATCATTTAACGTGGCCTGTCATATAATTTAAGATGATCTGTCACGTCATTCCATGTGGTCTGCCACATCCTTTATTGTGGTCCACCATGTAGTTTTTGTAGTCCACTACATCATTTAACGTGGTCCGTCACATCATTTAATGTGGTCCACCACAACATTTACAAAGGACCACCACATAATTTAATGTGGTCTGCCGCATCATTCAATGTGGTATTCCACGTCATTTAACGTTGTCTGCCACTTCATTCAATGTGGTCGGCCACATCATTTAACGTGGTCGGCCACATCATTTAATGTGGTCCGCCACATTATCAATGTGGTCCACCACATCATTTATTGTGATCCAACAAGTATTTTTTGTAGTCCACTACATTATTTAATGTGGTCCACCACATCATTTACCGTGGACCACCATATAATTTAACGTTGTCTGCCACATCATTCAATGTGGTATTCCACGTCATTTAACCTTGTCTGCCACTACATTGGTCGGCCACATCATTTAACGTGGTCCACCACATTATCAACGTGGTCCACGACATCATTTATTGTGGTCCAACAAGTATTTTTTGTAGTCCACTACATTATTTAATGTGGTCCACCACATCATTTACAGTGGACCACCACATAATTTAATGTTGTCTGCCACGTCATTCAACGTGGTCGGCCACATCATTCAATGTGGTCGGCCACATCATTCACATCATTTAACGTGGTCCTCCACATCATTTAACGTGGTCGGCCACATTATTAATGTGGTACGCCACTTCATTTAATGTGGTCAGGCACATCATTTAACGTGGTCCACCACATCATTTAAGGTGGTCGGCCACATTATTAATGTGGTCCGCCACATCATCTAACGTGGTCCGCCACATCATTCAACGTGGTCCATCACATTATTTAATGTGGTCCGCCACAGCATTTAACGTGGTCCACCACATCGTTTAAGGTGGTCAGCCACATCATTCAATGTGGCCCACAACGTGTATTTTTGTTGCCTGCAACGTAATTCAATGTGGTCTTCCACATCATTTAATTTGGCCTGTCATATCATTTAAAATGATCTGTCACATCATTTAACGTGGTTACCACATCATTTAAAATGGTCTGCCACATCATTCAATGTGGCCGACCACATCATTCAATGTGGTCGGCCACATCATTTAACGTGGTCCACCACATCATTTAATGTGGTCGGCCACGTTATTAATGTGGTACGCCACTTCATTTAACGTGGTCGGGCACATCATTTAACGTGGTCCACCACTTCATTTAATGTGGTCGGCCACGTTATTAATGTGGTCCGCCACATCATCTAACGTGGTCCATCACATTATTTAATGTGGTCCGCCACAGCATTTAACGTGGTCCACCACATCATTTAAGGTGGTCAGCCACGTCATTCAATGTGGCCCACAACGTGTTTTTTTGTTGCCTGCAATGTCATTCAATGTGGTCTTCCACATCATTTAATTTGGCCTGTCATATCATTTAAAATGGTCTGCCACATTTTTTATTGTGGTCCGCCACATAATTTATTGTGGTTCGCCACATCATTCAATGTGGCCCACATCGTTATTTTTTTGTGGCTTGCAACGTCATTCAATCTGGTCTTCCACGTCATTTACCGTTGTCTGCCACATCATTTATCGTGGTCCACCACATCATTTAACGTGGTCCACCACGCATTCTTTGTGGTCCACCACGTACTTTAATGTGGTCTGCCACATCATTTAACGTTGTCCGCCAAAACATTTAATGTGGTCTGCCACATCATTTATTGTGGTCCGCCACGTCATTAAACGTAGTCCATCACATCATTTAACGTTGTCCGCCAAAACATTTAATGTGGTCAGCCACATCATTTATTGTGGTCCGCCACGTACTTTAATGTGGTCTGCCACATCATTTATTGTGGTCCGCCACGTCATTAAACGTGGTCCATCACATCATTTAACGTTGTCCGCCAAAACATTTAATGTGGTCAGCCACATCATGCACTGTGGCCCACAATGTTTTTTTTTTGTGGCCTGCGACGTCATTCAATATGGTTGGTCTTCCACATCATTTAATGTGGACCGCTATATCATTCATCATTTAACATGGTCTACCTCATCAATGAACGTGGTCCGCCACATCGTTCAATGTGGTCAGCCATAATTGTGACGTGGCCCTCAACAAACAGGAGTTTGAGGACCCTGGCACAGACATTCCAGTATCAACAAAAAGCAAACGTGACATTCCTCAGGGATGCGTTCCAGGCCGGCAGACACAGAGGCGAGTCCACCTTTATGTTCAGACTCCCTGAGACTTGGAGAAAAGCCGAAGTTTGCAATGCTCTTGGGAGAAACTCTGATCTGATTATCGGTTAAGTGATTTACAAGGCTCCCCAGACACGTGGAGACCCAGGTCCAGGTCTGAAATGTTACCATGACATGCACATTCACATCGAAAAGGATTCGAAACGGCATCCTCCGACCCAGGGGGGACATATTAGCGGTTGGTATGCCGTCTTTCTGGCCATGATCACATGACTATTCTACATGTAAACAAGTGTTTTACAACAACTCCAGTGACAACGAATTACTTTTATTTAGCGATATATTCAAAGGGTATGGAGAACAAGACTTCCTGTAACGACAGTCAAGATGGCGGTGACTCTGATCAATTACAAAAGCAGGCTAATTAAGGACACGCTGTCATCACATGAGAGCCAGCGCCATGCTTTAAGACATGGATTACGCCTATTAGCTATGCACTCCGTTTCACTGGCTTTACCTCCACATGTCACGCGTGTTTCCACGGGAACCATTTCAAGTGACCCCCCCCCTACTACATGTTTTTGAAATGGCTTCGGCGCAAATGTTTATTTTCAACCTCCACCATGAAAATGGTTGCCAAGTTGGTAAATTATATTTTTTTTAGACCGGGGCTGCGCACCTAATGAACGCGTACAAGAGGCTTCAGTCACAGTAAACGACGTTAGCTCTTTTCCCTGACAGCCATCTGAGAGCAGCTGGCGACAACGTGGTGGAAGGGAAACCTGTCTGTCTGCAGCGGGGCTGCGTCGGTGCGCCTTGATCACAGTTCAGGACGCACCTCGGTTTTAGGGTTACCTGATCGGTTGGTTTTCAAAACAGCGAGGGAGCACAAAGCTTTTACAAACCCTGTTTCCATATGAGTTGGGAAATTGTGTTAGATGTAAATATAAACAGAATACATCCATCCATCCATTTTCTACCGCTTATTCCCTTTTGGGGTCGCGGGGGGTGCTGGCGCCTATCTCAGCTACAATCGGGCGGAAGGCGGGGTACACCCTGGACGAGTCGCCACCTCATCGCAGGGCCAACACAGATAGACGGACAACATTCACACTCACATTCACACACTAGGGGCAATTTAGTGTTGCCAATCAACCTATCCCCAGGTGCATGTCTTTGGATGATTTGCAAATCCTTTTCAACCCATATTCAATTGAATGCACTACAAAGACAACATATTTGATGTTCAAACTGATGAACTTTTTTATTTTTGCAAATAATCATTAACTTTAGAATTTGATGCCAGCAACATGTGACAAAGAAGTTGGGAAAGGTGGCAATAAATACTGATAAAGTTGAGAAATTCTCATCAAACACTTATTTGGAACATCCCACAGCTGTGCAGGCCACTTGGGAACAGGTGGGTGCCATGATTGGGTATAAAAACAGTTTCCGTGAAATGCTGAGTAATTCACAAACAAGGATGGGGCGAGGGTCAACAATTTGTAAGCAAATTGTCGAACAGTTTTAGAACAACATTTCTCAACAAGCTATTGCAAGGAATTTAGGGATTTTACCATCTACGGTCCGTAAAATCATCAAAAGGTTCAGAGAATATGGATAAATCAATGCATGTAAGCGATGATATTACGGACCGTTGATCCTTCAGGCGGTACTGCATCAAAAACAGACATCTGTGTGTAAAGGATATCACCACATGGGCTCAGGAACACTTCATAAAACCACTGTCAGTAACTACAGTTGGTTGCTACATCTGTAAGTGCAAGTTAAAACTCTGCTATGCAAAGCAAAACCCATTCATCAAAAACACCAATGAACGCCGCTGGCTTCGCTGGGCCTGAGCTCATCTAAGATGGACTGATGCAAAGTGGAAAAGTGTTCTGTGGTCTGACGAGTCTACATTTCAGATTATATTTGGAAACTGTGGACGTGGTGTCCTCCGGAACAAAGAGGAAAATAACCTTCCGGATTGTTATAGGCGCAAAGTTCAAAAGGCAGCATCTGTGATGGTATGGGGGTGTATTAGTGCCCAAGGCATTGGTAATTTACACATCTGTGAAGGCACCATTAATGCTGAATGGTCCATACAGGTTTTGGAGCAACATATGTTGTCATCCAAGCAACGTTATCATGGACACCCCTGCTTATTTCATCACATCATTTAACGTTGTCCGCCAAAACATTTAATGTGGTCAGCCACGTCATTAAACGTGGTCCATCACATCATTTAACGTTGTCCGCCAAAACATTTAATGTGGTCAGCCACATCATGCAACGTGGCCCACAATGTTTTTTTTGTGGCCCGCGACGTCATTCAATGTGGTCTTCCACATCATTTAATGTGGACCGCTATAGCTTCATCATTTAACATGGTCTATCTCAACAATGAATGTTCATTGTGGTCAGCCATAATTGTGACGTGGCCCTCAACAAACAGGAGTTTGAGGCCCCTGACACAGACATTCCGGTATCTACCAAAAGCAAACGTGGCATTCCTCAGGGATGCGTTCCAGGCCGGCAGACACAGAGGCCAGTCCACCTTTATGTTCCTACTCCCTGAGACATGGACGCCCCTGCTTATTTCAGCAAAACAATGCCAAGCCACGTGTTACAACAGCGTGTGAGTGTGTGTATATATACTATATATATATATATATATATATATATATATATATATATATATATATATATATATATATATATATATATATATATATACTGTATATGTGTAAACACATATACATACATAAATATACATATAAACATATATATGGACCTACTGGGAGTCTCGGACCCCCTGTTGAAGACTCCTGCATTCTGGAGTTTAAACCCCAGCGTAAGTCAGCTGAGTATTTAATCTACTTTGTGATTCCAAATTATATCAACTTTAATAAATGAGCAAAAATGTGTTTGCATATCAGATTGTCCAAAATCTGATCACATCATTGAATAAAAGAAAATAACCATGAATGAGGACATGATCAGATGAACAAATATCTAATTTCTCAACAAACACCAGAAATATTTTCAAAGTAAGACCTGACTTCAGTCCAGAGTTCTAGAGTCCAACCCTATCGCATATCTGCCTCTACTTGACTTTATCTCACATCCGTGGAAAATGAGATCCGGGCGTCATGCGCGACAACATAGGGAATTTACTTCACTGATGTGCGGAAAGCACATCGCTGATAGAAATCAACATCTCTTCTTCACTTTTATGTAACTGAGGTCTAATGCGATTTGCACATGGCTGACAAGATATCTGCTAGGGAAGAGGAAACCACAAACAATACATCAATCAGCATCAAATATTGAAGAATGACTGTAAGAATGACAAACCCGCACAGCGATCGAAGTTATTTAACACATATCTGCATATTTGCAAATGTTTTAGATCACACAAATGTGAAACCAACAGACTAAAAGGACCAGGAAATCAAAATACCAAGAATCGATCAAAAATTCAAGTCTAAATAATCTTATTGAGTGTTGCGGTTGGTAATACGAGAGAAAGAAGGTGCGAATGTGGTAACAAATGAAGGAAGAATGAATTCCTAAGAAAAACAGCACAGGGTGCATCGTCTGGCGGTGGTTTGGCTTCAAGCAGGAAGATGTTGAACAAGTATGCGGCTAAAGCGTTGCTACAAAAAGTCGCACTTACTGCTAATTTGTAGCATCATTTGAAAAGTCACCCGCTAGAGAATGAAGAGGGCTTGAAACTCAGCATGTCAATATTTCCTTTCGGTGCCATACTCACAAAATGCCGAACCAACCATTTCCAGATCAAACACCATATGAAAAAAATAGTCAACAAGAAAAGGAGAAAATGTCCTATTATGCTGCTCATTTTACTTGACAGTTATTGAAATATCTGGTGACATCATGCACATAAGTGCACTTTATTTGTTTTAAACTATTGTAGTGGCGGGGATAGGTTGATTGGCAACACTAAATTGGCCCTAGTGTGTGAATGTGAGTGTGAATGTTGTCTGTCTATCTGTGTTGGCCCTGCGATGAGGTGGCGACTTGTCCAGGGTGTACCCCGCCTTCCGCCCGATTGTAGCTGAGATAGGCGCCAGCGCCCCCCACGACCCCAAAAGGGAATAAGCGGTAGAAAATGGAAAATGGATATTGTAGTGGCATTCTGTACAAAAAGTGCACTTTAATTTAATGTTGTTTTGATATGTCATCTTAGTGACATCATGCACAAAAGTGCACTTATTGTTGTGATCCGATTCCCGGATCACATCCTTTGTCTATATTTGAGTCTTTTGTGTTTCTTGTTTATGGTTTGACTCTTCCGATTCTTAGTTAGTGCACTTCCTTGTTTATATTTGTCACCATGGTTTCGTCATCTGTTCCACCTGCACTGGCGCCCGGCGCACACCTGTCCTTGATTACCATTTCTGGGCGGCATGGGGTAGTGGGTAGAACGGCCGTGCCAGAAACCTGAGGGTTGCAGGTTCGCTTCCCACCTATGGACATCAAAGTCGCTGCCGTTGTGTCCTTTGCCCCCGGTGCCGCTCACACCGGTGAATGAATGATGAATGAATGATTGGTGGTGGTTGGAGGGGCCGTAGGCGCAAACTGGCAGCCACGCTTCCGTCAGTCTACCCCAGGGCAGCTGTGGTTACAGATGTAGCTTACCACCACCAGGTGTGAATGAATGATGGGTTCCCACTTCTCTGTGAGAATAGAAAACAATAGAAAACAATAGAAAAGCGCGAAATAAATCTAATCCATTATTATTATTATTATTATTATTATACCTGCCTCCTACCTTTGTTCTGCCTGACTTCTTCACTTGCTTTACACAACACGCACGTTCGATTATCTGGTCCTGTTTTTGGCTTGCTAAGTTCCACCTTAGCTTTTGGGCACACGACATGCGCAGCTTTTGGACTTTTACTCAGTGCTAGTGTTAGCCTAGCTGCCCGTGCGTTGCACGCGTTTTCTTTTGCCTTTGTACCAGTGTTCTTTTATCATTTTATATATTAAATCCAGCTCCTACCTGCTAACTTGCTTGTCTGGTCCCATACATCTTGAGTTGACACCTCCGCGCATCTCAATGCGTTCCGAACGTGACACTTTTAGCTTGTTTTAAAATGTTTCTGACAATCTTGCACTTCCGAACGTGACACTTTTAGCTTGTTTTAAAATGTTTCTGACAATCTTGCACTTTCTGTTTTGAAATGACATGAATGTTTGTGCCACTGCTTAATAATCCATCCATCCATCCATCATCTTCCGCTTATCCGAGGTCGGGTCGCGGGGGGAGCAGCCTAAGCAGGGAAGCCCAGACTTCCCTCTCCCCAGCCACTTCGTCTAGCTCTTCCCGGGGGATCCCGAGGCGTTCCCAGGCCAGCCGGGAGACATAGTCTTCCCAACGTGTCCTGGGTCTTCCCCGTGGCCTCCTACCGGTTGGACGTGCCCTAAACTTATACCTAGGGAGGCGTTCGGGTGGCATCCTGACCAGATGCCCGAACCATCTCATCTGGCTCCTCTCGATGTGAAGGAGCAGAGGCTTTACTTTGAGTTCCTCCCGGATGACAGAGCTTCTCACCCTATCTCTAAGGGAGAGCCCCGCCACCCGGCGGAGGAAACTCATTTCGGCCGCTTGTACCCGTGATCTTATCCTTTCGGTCATGACCCAAAGCTCATGACCATAGGTGAGGATGGGAACGTAGATCGACCGGTAAATTGAGAGCTTTGCCTTCCGGCACAGCTCCTTCTTCACCACAACGGATCGGTGCGGCGTCTTCAGTAATGCGGACGTTGTACCGGTCCGCCTGTCGATCTCACGATCCACTCTTCCCCCACTCGTGAACAAGACTCCTAGGTACTTGAACTCCCCCACTTAGGGCAGGGTCTCCTCCCCAACTCCTCCCCACTGCTTAATAACTGTTTATTAAATATAGTTTTGGTCAATTGAATTAATTGTGGTTTCCCTCTCTGCATGAAAGTTTAAAATAAGCATATATTAAAGAAGTATGAACAAGAATGTTTTAATGTAGACACATTGAATCATCACACTGCTGTGATTATATACATCAGGTGTTAATTCAAGGCTAAGGCAAAATATCGAGATATATATCGTGTTTCGTGACATGCCTTAAAAATATCAAGATGTTAATAAAAGGCCATATCGTCCATCCCTAGTTTGACAGGATTTTGAAAGACACACACCTGTCTGTATGGAAGGAGCCACACTCGGCACTGCATAGCAGAGCACAAACCAGGATTGTCTCAAGGCATACATCAGGGGGAATAACATCTACTTCCTCGAAAGTGCCAGTAAGAAAATGCTGTGAATACTTATGTACATGTGATTTCTTAGTTTGCTAATTTTAATATATTTCAGAAAAAACAAACAAAAAAAATGTTCACACTGTTATTATTGTCACACCGCGGTGAGGTAAGTCTTGTCTTGGTTTTTCTGTCTTGTGATTTACGTGTTTTATTTTGAAAAGCTACCCTCTTGTTTCAGACCACGGGCCACAGTCTGACGTCATCCCTGATTCCTGATTGTTTCCACCTGTTCCCCATCACTCCCGCATCCTATTTAAGCTCACTTCTCCGTTTGTCCTTTGCCAGATCGTCTCGTCTATCGTGCCTTTCTAGCGTTCATGTCCATGTCCTTGATTAGCTCCTTGTCTTGCTCCTGTTTTCCTAGTTACCCTAGTTTTTGCTGTAATTTTGAGTTTACTTTTTCCTCCTTCGAGCGTCCTTGGTTATCCTTCGTCTTCCTAATTGGTGAGTTTTTGTTTTTCCAAATTTCAAATTTATTGCCTCATTGATTGAGTGATTTTTTTGTTATTTATAGTTAGTGTTTATATATAGGTCGTTTTGGTGTTTTTTCCTCCAACTGGAGCGCTTTTCGTTTATTCTTATTAATATTCTTTTTTTGTTAGAATGTCCTTAGATTAGTATTCCTCCTTATTTTTGTGGAGTTATTTTAAGTTAATTGTTTATCCTCGGAATTATTTTTCCGCGTGTTGATTATTCTTGTGAATTTTTTTTTGCATTGGAGGTAAAAAGTTGTTTCAAAATAAAAGCTTTAATTTTTTGAACTTCTTCTCTGCATCTGGGTCCTCTCCTTACTCCGCGTCGTAACAATTATGGGGTATTGTGTGGAGAATTTTGAGGAGAACAATGCGTTTATTCCATTTCGGAATAAGGCTGTAACATAACAAATGTGGGAGAAAAGATGAATTATTACAACATTTTGGTATCGTGTGGATATTATATGTCTGGACTGGATGGACAGCCGGCATAAACTGTTGCTTGTGCTTGAGCAGAAGCTGACTGATGGGCTGCTGACTTTGCAAGAAGCGTGCCTGTGCTGATTTGTCCGGGTGTTAAAGGCTGTTGGGCGGAATCCACGCGCTGTGATAGATGGCGCCGGTTATCGACAAAAGCAGCAGTATCACGTTTAGGCGGGGCTAATCCCAAAACCTGTCACCGTGGCATCAATTGAAGAGTCCTGCGGAATCATAATGTCGCTGACCCTCTTGTTCATCACTAACATGAAGCAGCATGTAGTCACACACGTCAACACCTCACTAATTTCTTTTCGCTTTTGTACGCGCTTTGATGAATAGCGTTCTCGGTATTTATCGCCGCCATAGCCTCGGTACTGCTTCAGACTCCTGGGACCTTTATGGGTCTTTTTATTGCCGTTGAAAATGACATCATGCAACAGAATGCTCATTTTACAAGTTATCAGTGTAAAATATGTTGTAAAGCAGGGGTGTCAAACGCATACTTGCCAACCCTCCCAAATTTTCCGGGAGACTCACGAATGTTACAGCTTCTCCCGAAAATCTCCGGGGACAACCATTCTCCCGAATTTCTCCCGATTTCCAGCCGGACCTGAGTGAGGACAGCCTGTCGTCCGGTCCAGTTTTCCTCCATATAAACAGCGTACCGGTCCAGTCACGATATAACATCTACGCCTTTTGGAGAGTGCACAACTGCACACAAAACAAAAAGGAGACTATTATATATGTCTCCGTTATTCCTAGGTTTATCTATAACCCATAAAGTAGGCAGGTCACGGAGCTATTTCTCAGCGTGTGTTTATTCCAGCCGACACGTTAATACACTGACACACAACATCCGGATTCCAATCATGCATTGCTTGAAAGCTACGGCAAATAGTAATGTTAAAAATAACACAACAGAGACAAAGCAGCAAAACGAAGAAGAGACATGGCGACGACAAGTAAGAAGAAGAAGTAGGCTTGCAAGTTCCAAAATGATTGGAAAGAAAAATTTCAGTTCATCCGGGACAGCTCGAAGAGGAAGGGGTATACTTGGGAGAGATGGAATATTCCAGACTCGGGTGCATTTGATGAAGGCACTTTTGTGCGTGCCACACAGCAATGCATTATCAGAGAGGGTGTTCAGCATGGTTAGAAAGATAGTGAGAGAGAATAATAGAACGAGGATGGACAATTCAACCCCAAACTCACTCCTTTCCTGCAAATTAAATTTCACAGATGCTGCCCATACCTATGCTCCTTCAAAGGCTGCAAAGCGTTGCACTTTCAAATACAACGTGTAGAGGAGTGTTATGTGTGTGTATATCTGTAAATAAATGAACACTGAAATTCAAGTATCCATCCATCCATTTTCTACCGCTTATTCCCTTTTTGGGGTCGCGGGGGGCGCTGGCGCCTATCTCAGCTACAATCGGGCGGAAGGCGGGGTACACCCTGGACAAGTCGCCACCTCATCGCAGGGCCAACACAGATAGACAGACAACATTCACACTCACATTCACACACTAGGGCCAATTTAGTGTTGCCAATCAACCTATCCCCAGGTGCATGTCTTTGGAAGTGGGAGGAAGCCAGAGTACCCGGAGGGAACCCACGCATTCACGGGGAGAACATGCAAACTCCACACAGAAAGATCCTGAGCCTGGATTTGAACCCAGGACTGCAGGAACTTTTTATTGTGAGGCAGACGCACTAACCCCTCTGCCACCGTGAAGCCCTAATTCAAGTATTTCTTTTATATATATGTATATATATACATATATATAGTCAAGAAAATAAGTAATTGAACACCCTGCTATTTTGTAAGTTCTCCCACTTAGAAATCATGGAGGGTCTGAAATGTTCACGGTAGGTGCATGTCCACTGTATGAGAGATAACCTAAAAAGAAAAATCCAGAAAACACAATCTATGATTTTTTAACAATTTATTCGTGTGATACAGCTAAAAATACGTACAAACCCCATTTCCATATGAGTTGGGAAATTGTGTTAGATGTAAATATAAACAGAATACAATGATTTGCAAATCCTTTTTAACCCATATTCAGTTGAATATGCTACAAACACAACATATTTGATGTTCAAACTGATACTTTTTTTTTTTTTTTTGCAAATAATCATTAACTTTAGAATTTGTTGCCAGCAACACATGACAAAGAAGTTGGGAAAGGTGGCAAAAAATACTGATCAAGTTGAGAAAATTCTCATCAAACACTTATTTGGAACATCCCACAGGTGTGCAGGCTAATTGGGAAAAGGTGGGTGCCATGATTGGGTATAAAAGCAGCTTCCATGAAATGCTAAGTATTTCCCAATCAAGGCTGGGGCGAGGGTCACCAATTTGTAAGCAAATTGTCGAACAGTTTTAGAACAACATTTCTCAACGAGCTATTGCAAGGAATTTAGGGATTTTACCATCTACGGTCCGTAAAATCATCAAAAGGTTCAGAGAATCTGGAGAAATCACTGCACCTAAGCGATAATATTACGGGCCGTTGATCCTTCAGGCGGTACTGCACCAAAAACAGACATCAGTGTGTAAAGGATATCACCACACGGGCTCAGGAACACTTCATAAAACCACTGTCAGTAATTACAGTTGGTCGCTACATCTATAAGTGCAAGTTAAAACTCTACTATGCAAAGCAAAACCCATTTATCTACAACACCAAGGAATGCCGCTGGGCCCAAGCTCATCTAAGATGGACTGATGCAAAGTGGAAAGGTGTTCTGTGGTCTGACGAGTCCACATTTCAAATTATATTTGGAAACTGTGGACGTGGTGTCCTCCGGAACAAAGAGGAAAATAACCATCCGGATTGTTATAGGCACAAAGTTCAAAAGCCGACATCTGTGATGGTATGGGGGTGTATTAGTGCCCAAGGCATGGGTAACTTACACATCTGTGAAGGCACCATTAATGCTGAATGGTTCATACAGGTTTTGGAGCAAAATATGTTGTCATCCAAGCAACGCTATCATGGCCGTCCCTGCTTATTTCAGCAAGACAATGCCAAGCCACATGTTACAACAGCGTGGCTTCGTAGTAAAAAATAGTGGGTACTTTCCTGGCCCTTCTGAAGTCCAGACCTGTCTCCCATGGAAAATGTGTGGCGCATTATGAAGTGTAAAATACGACAGCGGAGTTGAACGACTGAAGCTCTACATAAAACAAGAATGGGAAAGAATTCCACTTTCAAAGCTTCAACAATTAGTTTCCTCAGTTCCCAAATGTTTATTGAGTGTTGGTAAAAGAAAAGGTGATGTAACACAGTGGTGAACATGCCCTTTCCCAACTACTTTGGCACGTGTTGCAGCCATGAAATTCTAAGTTAATTATTATTTGCAAAAAAAAATTAAGTTTATGAATTTGAACAACAAATATCTTGTCTTTGTAGTGCATTCAACTGAATATGGGTTGAAAAGAATTTGCAAATCTTTGTATTCCGTTTATATTTACATCTAACACAATTTCCCAACTCATATGGAAACGGGGTTTGTATTTGAACACCTGTCTATCAGCTAGAATTCTGACCCTCAAAGACCTGTTAGTCCGCCTTTAAAAGTCCTCCTCCACTCCACTGTATTATCCTGAATCAGATGCACCTGTGTAAGGTCGTTAGCTGCATAAAGACATCTGTCCACCCCATACATTCAGTAAGACTGTCAGGTTCAAACACTGATGACATCTATTAAACAAGACAAAAGGCAAATAATCAAACAGAGTCAGAAATAAATTTGGACTCAGATCTTTGTAAAGTCTGCACCAACCTTTGCTCCAAGATCGTGCTCCTCCTTCTTTATTTTACCCCCCCCCCCCCCTTCCTCAGGGAAATGGGTCGTGAACAGCGTTGCCTTCGGTTCCCGAACAGTTTAAAGAAAGTTCCGTAAAATTGTTCAAGGAGAGTCCCATAAAATAGATCAAAAAGAGTTCGTAAAAATACTTAAAAGAGTTCTTCTGGAAGTTGGGCAGATCCTGCCATATGTCAGCTTGGAAGTCCAGTAAAGTTTTGCGTGCATTCTTCTTGGAAGGTTTCAGCCTTTTGTCTTCTTGTCCGGAACACAATGTAATACAAAGTTTTTTTGGGATAATTTACACACAATTTTTCTGACAAAGACCCAAACATTCAGCATGGCTAAGAGCAAAGAGCAGTCCAAAGACACCAGAGACAAAATTGTACAACTCCACAAGAATGGAATGGGCTACGGAGAAATTGCAAAGCAGCTTGGTGAAAAAAGGTCCACTGTTGGACCAATCATTAGAAAATGGAAGAAGATAAACATGACGGTCAATCTCAATGGGAGTGGAGCCCCATGCAAGATATCACCTCGTGGGGTCTCAATGATGCTGAGAAAGGTGAGGAATCAGCCCAGGACTACACGGCAGGACTTGGTCAATGACCTGAAAAGAGCTGGGGTCACTGTTTCCATGGTCACTGTTGGTAATACACTAAGACGTCGTGGTTTGAAATCATGCATGGCAGGGAAGGTTCCCCTGCTTAAACCAGCACATGTTAAGGCCCGTCTTAAGTTTGCCAATGACCATATGGATGATCCAGAGGAGTCATGGGAGAAAGTTTTGTGGACAGATGAAACCAAAATTGACCTTTTTGGTCATAATTCCACTATGTTTGTTTGGAGGAAGAAGAATGATGCGTACCATCCCAAGAACACCATCCCTACTGTGAAGCATGGGGGTGGTAGCATCATGCTTAGGGGGTGTTTTTCTGCTCATGGGACAGGGCGACTGTACTGTATTAAGGAGAGGATGACTGCAGCCATGTATTGTGAGATTTTGGCCAAAAACCTCCTTCCCTCAGTCAGATCATTGAAGATGAGTTGTGGCTGGATCTTCCAACATGACAATGACCCAAAGCACACAGCCAGGAAAACCAAGAAATGGCTTTGTAAGAACCATATCAAGGTTCTGGAGTGGCCTAGCCAGTCTCCAGACCTAAATCCAATTGAAAATCTTTGGAGGAAGCTGAAAGTCTGTGTTACTCAGCGACAACCCAGAAACGTGATTGCTCTAGAGAAGATCTGTGTGGAAGAGTGGGTCAAAATCCCTCCTGCAGTCTGTGCAAACCTGGTGAAGAACTACAGGAAACGTTTGACCTCTGTAATTGCAAAGAATCTATGATTTTTTAACAATTTATTCATGTGATAAAGCTGAAAATAGGTATTTGAACACCAACATTAATATTTGGTGTATATATATAAGTAATACTTGAATTTCAGTGAATTCTAGCTATAAATATACTCCTCCTCCCTTAACCTCACCCCGCCCCCCGGCCCACCCCAACCCCACCCACCTCAAATACCCCCCAATCTCCCGAATTCGGAGGTCTCAAGGTTGGTTGGTACGGTCAACCATACGGCCCGATCAGGCCCGCAAACAGGTTTTATCCTGCCCGCGGGATGAGTTTGCTAAGTATGAAAATCAACCTGATATTTTTGAATGAAAGAAACAGCTGTTCTAAATGGGTCCACTGGATGTCGCAATAGGAATTATTTGTATCTTTGTAAATAATCCTACATATGCACAAAAAAACCCACATATTAGTACATCAGTCGTGGAACATGGTCATACTACATAAATAACATACTGTAATTTGATTTTGATATATTTCTTATCTTGATAGATTGAAAATTAACACCAATGAGTTGACTGATGAACATTATCACAAAATATATTCAGAAAATATAAATAACGACAAATAGACTATATATTATATCATAATATTATTTATCACTATAATATAATACTATAATATATATATTCCCACTGCTGCTCCCTGGTCCCCTCATTTCCCAGGGTGCAAACATGGTGTTGGGTCGAATGCAGAAGGTGAAAAAGGGCAAAGAACAACAAAAAGCTAATAAAAAACTTCATATCAACAGATAGCTCTCAAGTGTACTGAAAAATCTAGGAGTTGAAAGTGACTTAAGACTTTTATGGCTGAAACCCTTTTGGGTCCCAAGGACCTATAACTGTCACCACATTTGGGGGATCCGCAAGGGTGAATAAATGAACTGCTACAACTGCTAGTTTAGTTTAGTACGCTTCTATAAAGCGTAATCCTGCTTTATGAAGGTTACATTAGACCCACCTGCATTTGCCTTTTATGATTTTTCACAGAGAAATGCTTTAGTAATGTCATAGATATTTCTTCCTTTCCTCCTAGGGCCATAAAATTGAGAGATGTTGCTTTGAAGGTGAGCCAAAAATAAATGCCGCGTCACTGTGACTGCAGGTGTCCAAGAAGGAAGAACAATATTTCATCTGATCATCTTGAGAGGAGATTTAATCATCACTGTGGACTCATCAGAAACATCAAGAGTTG